>NC_142034.1:101744416-101897273 GCF_982192425.1 Myodes glareolus | reverse complement strand
CTGTAGGTTGTAAGATGAAAGAAACACCTTCCTCCCCGAAGTTGCTTTTGGTCATTATTTTTATCACAGCAAACAGAAATCAAATGAGGACAAGGGTCCCATGAACACAGTGTTCGTGTGTGTAGGTCAGAGGCTAACTTCAGGTGTCCTTATGCAGAAACCGTCCACCTTGACTTTCTGCCATTTGTTTATTTGTGGGAGAAGTGAGTCATGGTCATTCATTTTTTTCATGTCAATGAGTTCCAAGGATACACCTGCCACTACCTCTCCAGTGCTGGGATTACAAGTATGCACCATGATGCTCCCTTGCCCCGTCCCTTTTCTAAATGTAGGTTCTAGGGATTAAACTAGTGTCCTCATGTGACATCACTTTACCACGCAAATCTATTGTTTTTAAAACCCCTTCTCTGGTGCTTTAACCCAGCATGTTCAAGAGTCACTGCCTCAAGGAACCCGTCTTACTGGACCAATAAAAGTCATTGGTTTCTCTGCCAATCAAGTTTCCCGAGGACATGGTCACGTTCTATTCACACACCTCCGCAATGATGAGCTGAAGGGCTCTTGTGAGCTCAGAGACTACGTATGGGAAGATGGGCCCCTTCCCTGGTCTGCTGGGTGGAGATGCTGGAACTTGCAGTGGTTAAGGAGCAAGAATCTAGAATTAAGCATCATGAGTGGACACACCACTCTAGCAATTATTCCATGACTGTGACGAGCTGTTACCTCTCTGAGTCTGTTTCCTAGCCTGTGAAGGGAGAATAGCAATACTTAACTATTAGAGTGTCTGGGAGAGAAGTCAACATAGCCCAGGGTCTGGCACCACACAAGTGCCTGAGAAGCGGTGCTTGCTACAGTTGAAATCACCGTGCACTCAGATAAATCAGCAGACGTCAGTGCTCCCCATAATGTCCACCGCCCTTGTGGTTACAGCCAAACAGTTTCCTTCTCCTTCCATAGAAAACCATCTCTAAGGGGCATCAGATACCTTGTTCCTTACCACTGACCTCCCAGAGATCTCCACTTGCTGCTTCTCCATGAGCAAGCCCCTTTTGCCTCTAAACTCTGAATAGCATTGATCCCTCTCTCAGAAAGTCTCCTACTCCATGTTCTTCCCAAAACCGTCTGTTCCACAATCCTCTACTTAACTGATATGGCAAGTCGGGTGTTCCTCCCTCTGCTTTGTTTTCCTTCCTCTCCCCACAGTTGATGATCGTTTCATTCTTGATTCTATACTTTGTTTCCACTTTCAACACCACACTGCACAGCTCAGGTGATTTAGTATCCCTGGAATTTGGCAACAGATCTTGAATATTAGGTCTCCAGTCAAAGTTAAAAAAAATCAACCAACCCATGTAGAAAGAGATTCTAATTTATGAGTTTGGCATTCTTGCCCCTCCCTATATAAGATAGAGTTCTATTGGTTAGCTATTAGTATGTAACAGCCAGGCCAGAACTCATTCCTTCAATGTAACAAGCTTTTGTCCTCACTCAGCACCTGTAGGCTGAGAGGGCATTTGATAAGCTCAGCTGAGCATCTCTGCTTCAAGCCTGAGTCTAGCTTTGCCTGGCTGCTCATGTAGGTTTGATTCAGATTGACAAGTGTTTTACATCCTGGACTCCAGGCAGAAAGGGACAACAAAGACCAAGGGGAAATGTCTCTCCCAGACATGCCTGAGACTTCCACTTTATCAGGACTACTACTTTGTCCATCTATAGATGGTGCAAATAACAATTTTTACCACCCAATTTCCATTTTAACAAGGAATGGCCACATGGCACAACCCAGTCACTGAAGTCTGAAATACTTTGAGAAAGCCTTGCTCTCATTGGCTGGGTCTCACACCTCCCTATTATGTGCACTGTGCCTATGATGTGGTTGAGACACATGAAGAAAACATGTGAAGAACCATAGAAACACCGACCCAATCTTTGAACCACAGAACCAATGCGAGCACCCACTTCTCTGAGACTCCATATCATAGTATTTCCCATCAAGTATAGCCAAATACATTCCTAACAGCAAAGGTCTCTAGGACACGGATAACAAATGTTCACTCACAGAATAAATCTAGCAAACAGACAGTTTTTGCAAATAACAGTTTTGTTGGTCACCCTTGGCTGCCTTTCTCCCAGCAGTAGCAGAGGTGAATAATTGCCATGGAGACCTTTGGGTCCATGAAAAAGAGAAACCTAAAGCAATTGTGCTCTTGACTTCCTGTGTGTGTACATGTGCATACGTAAGTGTATATGCCTGAACGTGCAGGGCAGAGCTCACCGATGGGCTTCTTTCTTCATTGCTCTCCACATTATTTTAAGACAGGGTCTCTTACTGAACCTGGAGTTTATTGTTTCTGGCTAATGACCTTCAGGAGGCTACCTGTCTCCATCTGCCCCAGTGCTGGAGTTAGAGACACCTACCACCATGCCAATGTCTCTGTGTCTACAGTGTATCCAAACTCAGAACTTTGTATTTATGAAACAGGAACATTATCAGTTGAGCCATCTCCAAGGCCATTTACTCCTTTTCTAACATTCATGAACAGTTTGAGTACCAAGAGACACACAGCAATTGCTTAATATAATAACAGCAGCATTAGATGTCATTTATTGAGCACTAATTGTTTGCCAAGAGCTATGCAAGACATTCTTCAGTTATTATTACACTGATTCCACAGCATCCTAATTGGTTAGAACTACTGCCTTCCCCATTCTCTAAAGATATAAAGATGGATATTAAGGATTAGAGCTATTAAATAGTTGGCCCAAGGTCATCAAGAGAGTGAGGGCACAGCAGCCAACTTCTGCGATGATCCTGTTAACCTCCAGGCTCCTCGAATCCGGCTTCTGGCTGAGTTTGATGAGAGAGCATGTTTTCATGCAGCAAGATAAGGCTCTGTGACCCTTCTTCAGGCTGCCTTTTGTGGGCAGTGTGTATTTAGGGGAGGGCAGGGGAGACGTCATCACATCTCACTATAGGAAAGAAACTTGGCAAATTGAAAACTATGACTCTAAATCTCAGAAACAGAGAGTTTTTACAACCACCAAACAAACAGAAGGCGTTATAAATCGTTCATCATGGGCCAGCAGAGAAGTAAGTCATTTTGCACCTGCTAGGCTCCTTCAATGGGCATTCCTCCCTCTGCCTAAGCCAGACCTGTCCAGACAGAACTGTGCTTCCAACCTGCCAGCCTTCTTTGAATTTACGATAGGCATCTTGACTTGCCTTCTGTTTTAAAAGACTCCGTAGAGCTGGAGAAATGCCTTAGTGGGTAAAATGTTTGCTGAAGAAGTGTGGGTAACTGGGTTTGGACCTCCAATAGCCATATAAAAAGGTCAGAGTACAGCATACATCTACAATCCCAGCACTGGGGTGGGGGTGGGGCGAAAGACAGAGCTAGGTGGATCCCTGGAGTTTGCTGACCAGCCAGGTTCAGAGAGAGGCTTTGTCTCAATAAAGAAGGTGGAGCGTGATTGAGGAAGACACCAGAAAGGTCAACCTGTGATCTACACATACACACACATACACACACACACACACACACACACACACACACACACACACCAGAAGAGCCATTTTGTTCATGGTGAATGCTCTCCCAACACAAATCAGCTCTTGTCAGGAGACTGGCTTCTGCCCTCTGCTTGTCTTGAGCCCCATGGCCTAGATGTTCAAGGTGACTATGCAAGATCATTCAGAAGCCACTGTGGGCAGAGGAAATAGCTGAGAGTGTGTTTATCACAGTGGGGGCCCTCCCCAGTTGATTCAAGGGTCTTGAAGGGAGAGAAGGGATATTTTCAGATCAAGCATGATTATACATCAATGGAAACCGTATGCTGATCTTTAGTAGCCCAAAAACTGTCGAAAACCTCAGGCAAAAGTTGAATATGAACTTGTGTTCAGGTCTTCAGTGAGCACACTTTAAGAGGGATGCACTGCCCCTTGGGTGACTGCTATGTACCCCGCACTGTATTTGATTTCACATGACAATAACCGTTTTTGTGGAGCACAAAACTAATAGGACTACTATTGTCCTGAACAATACTAGGTGTACACACATAGTAAGCCAAACTCTCACCGGGACCTCCTATAGTGAGCCCTAGGGTGTTAGATGAGAGAAAAGGAACACAGAAGATGGGTCAGTCATCTACTCCTACTATCTGCTATCCCCAAACCATGAGAGCGTAAAGCAAATCACACATTCCTCATACCCCAAGCCCAGCCTCCCAACCTCTGATAATCACTATTTTTCTCTTCTATGTGTTTAGCATATCAACTAGTCAGGAGAATTGTATGTTAAAGAACTGTAGTCCAGTGTGTTGACAATAGTTGATAATAACATGTTGTGTATTCCAAACAGTCTTTAAAATGTTTTCACCATAACTGTGATGTGATGGCTGTGTTAACTAGCCTGATTGACAGATCCGGCATGGATGCATATACAGTGGAAGACTCTGTCTCACTCTGGCTCCAGAGGAATGACATTTGAGGGTGATGGCTGATGTCCACACACATGTGCATTCCCTTGCACACCCCACTCACTCACAACCATACACTTTGGCAGTAATCAGTTACATATATAATTATTGCTCGTCAACTAGAGTAATTTTTTTCCTGTGGTTAGAGATATGTCTCAGTTGGTGGAGCCTTAGTTTGATTCCTAATATTCCTTATTCTATTACATTCCATAAAGGCATCTAATTAAAACTTAGGTGATAGCTCAGTTGGTGAAGCACTTTCTTTACATCCATGAGGATCTGTGTCTAATACCCAAAAGCCCAAGCTAAAAAGCAGAGTAGCCCATGCCTGTAATCACAGGGAGCCGAGGCAGGTCCTTGGGACCTGCTCTCAACTAGCTAGTTTAGCCTATTAGTGTGGCCCAGGTGCCCGTGGGACACTGCCTCAGAAACGTGACAGATGACTCCAAAGCCTGACCTCTAGACTCCATGTGCATGAGTACAACATGCACACACACACACACACACACACACACACACACACACACACTATATATACTCATATTCATGTGTGTGTCAATTGTATGTAATTCTTGTGTGTCAATTAAAAGTAAAAATATCCACCTGTGATTTGGATGTAGCTTTGTTAATGTTGTCTAGCAGTCACAAAAACCTGAGTTTGACCCCACCACCACCTAAGTCATACGTGATAGCACACGCCTGCGATCCCAGCACATGGGAAGTAGAAAGAAGAGGATCGAGGTCATCCTCAGGTGTATTTACATCTCTCATGATACTGCCTGACAGCATTAAGGCACAGAAGCGTGTATCACTGCTCTGAGACAGCCCAGGAGGCTGTGGTCTAGAATCCACAGTCTTAACTCTTACACCATTCAATACACACCCCATTGTAACATGAGGGCCGGCTTGTTGGGGTTTCTGTCCCGCCCGGTACCCCACAGTCGGCAACTCCCAACGAAAATCACACACAGGACTCCATAAGATTATAAAGCTGATTGGCCCATTAGGTCAGGCTACTTATTAGTTCTTATGACACATATTACCCCATTATCCTTATCTACGTTAGTCATATGGCTTGGTACCTTTTTCAGCTGGGCAAGTTACATGCTGCCTCTTCGGTGGTCTGCGCAGGAATGGCAGAGGAAGCTTCCTGCTTCCCAGAATTCTCCTGTTCTCATTGCATCACCTCTACTTCCTGTCTGGTTGACCCACCTATACATCCTGCCTGGCCAATCAGCGTTTTATTAAAATACATGATTGACAGAATACAGACAATTCTCCCGCACCACCCCATCCATTTCTTTTGACTAGTCATGTTTTGAACACAAGAAAATTAAAATATAGGACTCAGTAAAGTTAGATAATTTGCTGATGCCACACAGCTAGTTTCCTGTGGAGGTCAGACTGACTTTTAAAGGCATCTCTCCACAATACCACGTTCAAACACACCAGCACTTGCCGGATCTACCAGCCTGCAAAAGCATCAACCGGGGACCACTTTCAGAGGATGAGCTCAGGAAGTGAGAGAGGACTTGGGAGGGGGGCTGTCCAGGTAGGCTGGGCTTGCCCTAGCCACTGTTTCCTCCGCTTGCCCTACCCTTTCATTCCCACACAGGAAATCAATTTCCGCCCATCAGAGTAGTAGCTGTTTTGGGATTCAGACAAAATGAAAGAGACAAATTTTCAGCTCCCAGGATGCTTGCAAAGCACACAGCTAAGGAACGGCAGATAGCAAAACAAAAGAAGAAGGAGAAATGAGACAAGGTGGAGGGAATTCGAGGCTACTGCAAGACAAGTGTGAGGGGAGCTCATTCAGAATGGGCTCCCCAGAGAGAAGGGTGGGGAGACTGGGACTTAGAGAGGGTAAAAGTAAGATGCAGCCTTTCTGTCTTAAACTGCACCTTTCCTGGGTAACTGGAAGTAATCTATAAGTCAACTAAAAAGGTGGACGGACCTCCAAGTGTAAGACAAGAGTGGAATATCCAGTAAAGTAAACTGTGGGCCAATAAACGGATCAGACAATTCTCAAAAGAAGAAAAGCAGGTGGAAAACAATATTTTTAAAGTGCTCAATGCCCTTAGTCAACAGGGAAATGCAAATAATTAAAACTACTTTGACACCTCAGCCAGAATGGCTATATCAAGAAAGCAAAAGACATCACCAGTCAGGGAAGCAGAAAGGCAATCTCCACTCTCCAGTGTCTCCTCCAAGTCCAGCCCCCAGCCTCATCCCCAGCTTTACCACAGGCCTCCTGCTTCAGCCTCTCCTTCTTCTCTGGCCTCATTCCCAGAGGACTTTCCAGAGCCTGTAGGCACACCCTGCTCCCCTCCTCACGTGGACCCCTCATCCTACTGCAGGCACACCCTGCTCCCCTCCTCACGTGGACCCCTCATCCTACTGTAGGCACACCCTGCTTCCCCTCCTCATGTGGACCCCTCATCTTACCCCTATTCTAGCTCATTTCCATTCCCGTAAGTGACAGCGCCCAATACCTGGTAACACATTCTGCCCGAAAGCTACAGAGACACACCTGGCAGAATTGCCAATGTATGCCCTACAAGACAGCCCACAGCCTCCACATTCTCCTAAGAACCAGACAGGGCAAAGAAAGCCAAGGAATGGAACACCCACCCAACAAAGACAAGACCAGACTTCAGCACCCAGAATCACAATCATCCCAAACCCAGACGTCTGCATGCCAGTGTAAAACACAATCAATAAGACCCGGGACAATAGTGTCTACTAGCGCCCAGAATCCCTAGTACAGCAGGCCTGAGAATTCTGAGGTAGCTGAAGCATAGGACAAGGACTTCAAAATAGCATTTGTGAACAGGTCAGAGGTCCTTAAAGAGGAAGTGAATAAATCTTTTAATGAGATCTATGAAAACACGCAATGGAATGAAATGAGGAAAATGGTTCAAAATGTGAAAGTGGAAATAGAATCAACAAAGAAATCCCAAATTGAGGAAAAACTGGAAATGAAAATTTTAGGGACCCGAACAAAAGCTGCTGAGAAAAACCTCAGCAACAGAACACGTGCAAGAGAGAAGGCATGTAAGAGAAAATCTCAGGCTTTGAAGACAGGATAGAAGAAATGGATACTTCAGTCAAAGAAAACATTAAATCTAAAAAAAAAAAAATCCAGGAATAAAACATCCATAAAATCTGGGACAGAAAAATCCCAACTCAAAGATACAGAAAATATTTTCAACAAAATCACAGAAGAAAATTTTCCTAACCTAAAGAATGAGATATCTATAAAGGGATGATAAGCATATAGAACACCAAATCAGAAAACAAAGTCCCCTTGGGACATAATAGTCAAAACACTAAATGTACAGAACAAAGAAAGAATAAAAGCTGAAGGAAAAAAACACAAAGTAATATATAAATGAAGACCTCTTAGAATAACACCTGGCTCAGTTATTAAAGGCTAGTCTCACAACTAAAAATACAAAAATAACACCTAGCTCTTCAGTGGAGACTCTAAAAGCCAGAAGAGCCTAAACAAATGTTCTGTGAACTCTAGGACCACCTATGCCAGCCCAGACTACTGTATCCAGCAAAACTTTCAATCACAATGGATGGAGAAAGAAAGACATTCCTTGACAAAGCTAAATCCAAGCTGTATCTATTTACAAATCCAGCCCTACAGAAGGCATTAGAAAGAAAACCTCAACCTCAAGAGGTAAACTCCACCCAAGAAAACAAGAGAAATAAATAATATCAGGCAAGCAAATTAAAAAAGGGAGGGGACACCACAAGTGCAAAATAGCAGAATCTTCAAGCACTGCTCGCGATAACTCTCAACATCAGTGATCTCCATTCCTCAATAAAAAGATACAGACAGAGTGGATGGAAAGCACAATCCACATCTCAGCTGCAGCCAAGAAACATTTTCATTTCAAGGATAGAAATCACCTCAGGGTAAAATGACAGTAAGCGGTATTTCAAGTAAATGGACCCTAAAAGGGAGCTGGTGTAGCCATTTTAATATTTGACAAACTAGACTTCAAAGCAAAATTAATCAGAAGAAATAGTTACTTATCAAAGGAAAAATCCACCAAGAGGACACTACAATTCTTAACATCTGTGCACCAAACACAATGGCATCCAAGTTCATAAAAGAAACACTCTACAGCTTAACTCACAGACTGACCCTCACAAAGCGACAGTGGAAGGCTTCAATACCCAGCTCTTGCCAATAGACAAATCATCTGGACAAAAACTCACAGAGGAAAGACAGCATTGACTGGCATCATAAATCACTGAACCTGACAGATATTTATAAGACATTTTACTCAAACACAAAAGAATATACTTTCTTCCTAGCGGCTCATGGAACTTTTTCCAAAACCGAGAAAGTTTAACTCAAAGCAAGTCCCAAAAGATATGAGAAAATTGAAATAGCACCCTGCATCCTATCAGACCACCATGGGTAAAATCTGGATATCAACAACAGAAAGCTTACAAACTCATGGAAGCTGAACAACTCACCACTGAATGAAAATGGGTCAGGATAAAATTAAGAAAGCAAATGAAGCGTTTAGATGTGAATGAAAATGAAAATGCACACACCCAACTTATGGGGCATAATGAAATGGTGTTGCGCAGCAATTTCATTGCACCAAGTTCCTATATTTAAAAAATTGGAGTTATCTCATACCACTAGCAATGAATTACTAAAATGAAGAATTGGTTCTTTGAGAAAATTAATAAGATTGACAAACCCTTAGCCAAATTAACTAAAAGATCGAAATTAACAATATAAGAGATGAAAAGGAGAACATAGCAACAGGCACCATGGAAATCCAGAGACTCATACGGAGCATAGCTAAATAACCTATATTACAGCAAATTGGAGGCTCTAAAATAGACAATTTTATTGATATATACAAGCTACTAAAGTTAAACTGAGATCAGATAAATTGTTTGAACAAGTCTATTGGCCTCAGTGAAATAGTAGTCATTAAAATCTCCCCAAAATAAAAGGTCAGGGCCTGGTGGTTTTAGCACAAGATCCTACCAAACTTTCAAAGAAGAGTTAATACCAACATTCCTCGTTTCTCCACAAAATAGAAATATAAAGAATACTGCCAAATTCTTTGTATGAAACCACAGTTACCATGATACCTAAACCATGTAAAGATGCACCAAAAAAGAGAATTACAGAGCAATTTCCCCTTATAAACATATATGCAAAAATTCTCAACAAAATACTTGTAAACTGAACCCAAAAACACATCAAAAAATAGTATTTACTATAATCAAGTTGGCTTAATCCCAGAAGTGCAGAGATGGTTCAATATTTGTAAGCCAATAAGTCCACCATATAAACAAACTAAAAGACAACAAACACATTATCATCTCATTAGATGCCAAGGAAAAAAAGCCTCTGACAAAATCCAACACTTCTTTATGATAAAAGTCCTGGAGAGATTAAGGATAAAAGGAGCATATCTAAAAATAATGAAAGCAATTTACAGTAAACCTGTGGCCAACATCAACTTAAATAAAGAGACACTTAAAGCAATTCTACTACAATCAGGACCAAAACAACATTGTTCACTTTCTCCATACCTATTCAATACGGTACTTGAAGTCTTAGAGCAATAAGACAACTGAAGAAGATCAGGGGATACAAACTAGAAAAGAAATCAAAGTATCCTTATTAGCGGATGATATGATAGTATACGTAAGTGACTCTAAAAATTCCATTAGGAAACTCCCACAGCTGATAAATACTTTCAGGATACAAAATTAACTTTAAAGAAAGAAAAGGAAAGAAAGAAAAAAAGAAAAATTCAGCCTGCTATCTATACAGAAATGACAGACAGAAAAAAATCAAGGAAACAACACCTTTCACAATAGCCTCAGAAAATGGAAAATATCTCGGGGTAATTCTAACCATGAAGACTTTTATGAAAAATAAAAAACCTTATGACATTAAAGAAAGAAGTTGAAGAAGATGGAAAGATTTCCCATGCTCACTGATTAGTAGGATATAATAGTATAGCAAAAATGGCCACCCTACAAAAGCAATCTACAGATTTAAACCAATACCCATCAAAATTACAATACATTTCTTAACTCAACTTGAAAGGACAACTTTCACCTACAAACGAAAACACACACACACATATACACACAAACTCAGGCTTGCTAAAAAAAAACACTTCTGAATGATAAAAAAAACTGCTATAGGTATCATCATCTCTGATATCAAATTATATTACTGAACTATAATAATGAAAACATTTTGGCATTGACACAAAAACAAACATGTTGATCAATGGAATAAAATTGAAGACCCAGAAATAATTCCACACACCCATGGATATCTGTTTTAAAAGAGAGAGAGAGAGAGGGAGAGAGAGAGAGAGGAAGGGAGGGAGAGAGGGAGGGAGGGAGGGAGGGAGGAAGGAAAGAAGGAAGGAAGAAAGGAAGGAAGGAAGGAAGGAAGGAAGGAAGGAAGGAAGGAAGGAAGGAAGGAAGGAAGAAAGAAAGAAAGAACTAAAAAACAAATGGAATGGTGCTGGTCAGGCTGGATGGTGGCATGTAAGATAGATCCATATGTAAACCCTGTCCTCAACTCCAAATGGATCAAAGACCTCAACATAAAACCACATGCACTAAACCTAAGAGAAGAGAAAGGGGAATAGCCTTGAATGCATTGGCATGGGGCAAGACTTCCTGAACAGAACACTAATAGCTCAGGCACTGAGAACAAAGCATAATAAATGGTACCTTGTGAAACTGGAAAGTATCTGTATGGTGAGGCACACTGTCATTTAGTTAAAGCTTCAGCCTACAAAATGGGAAAAGATTTTTTACCAACTACACATCTAATAGAGGGCTAACATCCAAAATAAAGAACTTAAAAAGCAGGACATCAAGAAAATAAATAACCCAGTTAAAAATGGGTTATAGATCTAAACAGAATTTTCAAAAGAGAAAACTCAAATATCCAAAATGCATTTAGAGAAATGTTCAACATCCTCAGTCATCAGGGAAATGCAAATCAAAATTACTTTGAGGTTTCATCTTACATCAGTCAGAATAGCCAAGAGCAATAAAACAAGTGGCAGCTCATGCTAGAGAGGGCATGGAATATGGGGAACACGCCTCCATTGCTGGTGGGAGTGCAAATTTGTACAGTCACTATGGAAGTCAGTGCAGCAGTTCTCCCAGAAAGACCCTGCTGTACCACTCTTGGGCACTCAAAAGACACTTCATCTTACTACAAAGGCACTACTTCAAGCGTGCTCATAGCTGCAATATTCATAGTAGCCAGAAACTGAAAACAGCCTAGATTGCCAAGATAAAGAAAATATGATACATTTACACAACGAAATATTACTTGGCCATTAAAAAATAAAATTTGTGGGTAAATTGATAGAGCTGGAAAAAAGTCATCCTGAGTAAGGTAACCCAGATCCAGAAAGACAAATACAGTTTGTATTCACTTACATGTGAATGTTAGCTGTTACGTCATTGATAAGCAAGCTACAGTCCATATACCCACAAAGGTTATATAGAGTAAGGGATTGGGCATGGGGAGGTAGAATGGGTCTTCCTAGGAAGGTGAAATAGAACAGTTACGGATAAATGGGAGAGAGGGACTGGAATGGCAGGATCAAACAGGGAAGAGGAGGAGGAGGAGGAGGGAAGAACAGGCAAGGGAAAAAAACCAGAAAGGACAGCTGGCACTCACCTTCCATCCCAGCACTCGGGAGGCAGAGTAAGGAGGATCGAGAGAGAGAGAGAGAGAGAGAGAGAGAGAGAGAGAGAGAGAGAGAGAGAGAGAGAGAAGAGAGAAGAGAGAAGAGAGGAGAGAGAGAAGAAGAGGAAGAGGAAGAAGAAGAGGAGGAGGAGAGGGTTAAAATATAAGGGTCATTTGAGAGGCTGTATGAAAAACTAATCCACACAAGTTTCCTAAAATAATTCATATATGAATTCGATCTAAATGAGATTGTTAAATAATAGAAGAGACAGCCCCTGACTGGATATCTCTCATCACCAAATGAAGCTTCCAGTATTGGTAACGGGTTACAACTAATCAAGTTGTTAGCCAAAGGGGCCACATAGACAGCCCCAAACAACCCGGGATACTGTTGTAGCTACAACAGCTATTGGCTGTTCTCCACAAATTGATGGTGAAGCCATATTGCTAAAGACAACACGGAACACAGAGAAGTCGAGCTGGTGTCTAACTAGAGCCTTCGCCCCTACAGTCTAACGTCTGTGGTGCTGTGTGAGACAGACATCAAACCCAGCTACGAACCCTTCTACCTACAACTGTCACTTGCCTGCAAGATACAGTGGTGGTAAAAAGGTTGAGAGTAATCAGCCAAGATCTGATCTGTTTGATGACCCACTCCATGAGATGGAACCCATAACTGATACTTTAGGTGGCCAAGAACCTGAGACCAGAGAGGCCAGGTACCTCAGGGAAAACCAAATCCTACTGCTTTGCTAAAGGATCACAGCAGTAAAATGACTCCTAAGGATGTTCTTCTGTGCTCATAGATCAGTGCCTTGCTCAGCAGCAGCATCCTCCTGCAGTTGATGAGAACAAATCCAGACCCACTCCAACTGATAATTGCTTACAAATGGAAATAGTTTCTACAAGCAGTCTCACTGGGGAAACAAAGCAGCCTTAGGGCAGACCCCATGTCCAGTGGTAGATGTCCAACACGAAACAAGCTCAGTGGCATCTTTGGAGTGGTCCTTTGTCTCATAATACTGTGACAGGACATTTTTCTAACCTTACAGGTCCTTTGCATGTAGCTGATTGCTCCTGGTTTTACGTTTTTCTGGGTTTCCTGTGTATGAATATGTGTGTTTCCTCTCTGTGTGAACGTGTGTTTCCTGTGTGTGGATATGAGAATGTATCATCTCTGTCTCTCGTGTTTTGTCTTTGGCTCTTCTGTTTGTTTGGTTTTATTCTGACTTCATCATTTTTGTTTTATCTTATTTTATTTTATTATTATTCCTTAGATATTCCTGTTTGTTTTCTAATAAGAGAGAGAAAGGGTGTAGATCTGGATGGGAAATTGTAACCATAATATATTGGAGGAAAAAAATTTTCAAGAGAAAAGAGGAACCTTTGGCCAACACTGACGGGAGGGTGAACTCTGAAATCGGTGGGAGCTTTCTCAGAAAACTAGAAATAGAACTACCGTGTGATCCAGCTATAGCATCTATCCTATCACGTAGACACTTACACACCGTGTTTATTGTTTACTCTATTTATAGTAGCAAGGAAATAGAATCAACCTGGATGTCCATCAACAGATAAATAGAAAATGAAAACGTGGGATTTTATTCAACACTGAAAAAAACTTAGATTTGCTGGAAAATGGGTAGAAATGAAAAATACTATGTTAAATGGGGTAACCCAGGCTCAAAAAGACTGCATGATCACTCTCATGCACAGATCCTGGCCTGTAATTGTTATGTAGGTATGAAGAGCAGGCAGGAAACTAGAAAGGGATCCATAAGAGGGCAGAGCAGGAAGGGGGCTTTAAAAAAAGAGGTGGGGGGAAGTAATAAAATTCATGTACTAGGAAGTGGAAAGGGGGGACTACTGAGGGCTGAAGAGTACAGAAGGGTTAAGGGGAATGAACGGATGGGAAGGGGAAGAGTCAGCCAGACCTAAGTATAAGGAAGTGACAAAAGGAAATCTGTTAGTTTCTATGCTAATTAAAAGGCAAATACAGTCCAGCATGACAGGGCACCAGGAGCAGGCATACGTTAGAACTGGAGACTCCAGTGCCTGCAGTGACCCCTGAAACTTTCTGACCCATTGTTTCTCAACAGTAGCTTCTACTGCTTCTTGTTCTGTCAGGGAATATGGCTGTCTCTCCTCTCAGGTCCCAGTTCCCAACACTGTAAGTCTGATTGGCCCAACTGAATCAATCCAATGAACTAACCCTGGTGACAAGCACAAACATGGCTGCCAGAGGAAGGCCATTTGTGGATTTGAGGGTAGTTGTCAGTGAAGAAGGAATGTTTTCTGAGACAAACAGTACCAAAAGAGGTGTCCGCTAGGAGTATGTGTTGGAAGACAGACAATCTCTCTCTCTCTCTCTCTCTCTCTCTCTCTCTCTCTCTCTCTCTCTCTCTCTCTGTGTGTGTGTGTGTGTGTGTGTGTGTGCATGTATGTACTTATGTGAGGTTTTGCTTGCATGTTTGTAGCAGAAAGATGTCAGCATTGGGTGTCTTTTCCAAACTCTTATAACATTATGTTTTGAGACAGGGTCTCGATAAACTCAGGACCTGTGGATTAGGCTAAACTAGACAGCAAGCTAAGAAGAGTCTTATTATTCTAGACAGAGCACATCCATACTCCTGAGACTCCTGAGCCCTGAAAGGCTTGTCACAGAGAGGTTTATAACTAGAGAAGGGACACCAATGAAATCATGCTCTTTCATGATAAAAGCCATAGATATTGTGCCAAGCCCACCCCCACACAAAAGCCTCATGACTTCCTGCCATTTTCATAAGAACACAGATAAACTGACATCTTGGCCTTGGTGAGCAGGGACATCAGATCTCATAGCCACATTGAAAATCACCTATTAGATTCTGGACTCTAATATAAAAAATATTGTTTATGTCTTATAGTATTCACTTGGTGTTGTGATTGCTTGCCTTTAGGGGCAAAAATACAAAACACGTTTTTTAGATAATGTTTTTATTTCTTCTTTGAAAAGTTCATATATTCATGCAATATTTATTGATTATATCTATGCACCACTACCTGCCTCCAGCTTCCCATACTTCATCTCATATCTCCTGCTCAACTTCATGTCCTCCTTTTTATTGTTATTAACAGCTCTGAGTCCAAACAATGCTGCCCATTGTACCTGGATGTGGGGTCACACACTGGGCTGTGGGCGTCTGACTGGCAGCAGTATCCCCAAAGGAAAAGGACTCCCCTTCCCTCAGCAGCCACTGACTGCCAACAGCAAGTCTTCTATGGGTAGAGCCTTGAGCCTTGGGTAGGGTCCCTCCCTCATCCATGCTTGAATTTTGACTGGTTTGATCTTACAGTTCTTGTGTAGGTAGCTGCAGCTGCTACAAGTTCATGTGTTCAACAGTCCTGCCATGTCGAGAAGACAGCCCTTCACAGCTCTTGTCCCCATCCGCCAGCAATCACGTTCTTTCTGTCCTCTCTTCTGAGGTATCCTGATTCTGATGAAGGAGATGGATATAAAATGTGCACAGCTGAGCAAACACAGTTATTTATACCTGGCTCTTCAAACAGGTATGAGTCTCTGCCTTAACTACTAACCTCTGCAAAGAGAAGGTTAGGAGCAGGACAAATCCATGAGATAAGCATAAAAAATTAGGATGCAGTTTGACAGCACAGCTGTTTAGCTAAACAGCAGTATACCCTCTCCCCATCCCAGACACAGCATAGATTATGAGCATTTCCTCATACCATTTTTTTACTTTTGAAAATTAAATTATTTGATAGAAAAACTGACCTAGAATGAACATTGTTCCTATTGCCCTATGTCAAGATGCTAGACACACTCTCCTTTTTGCTACGGCAAATAGCCCTGTGATAGAAATCCTTCGATATAAAACCACACATGCACTCATCCCATCTGAGAGCAGTGGTGGGATCGGAGGGTCACACTTTACGTCTCTTGATACATGCTTGCCCCCCCCCCACTAAAAACGTGTGCATGAGGCTAGGGAGCTGGCTCAGAGGGAAAGAGCTTGCTGCACACGTGAGAGGACCTGAGTTCAGATTCATCATCAAAGTGAGGCACAGCACCTTGTGTGTCATGTAAGAATCCCAACGCTGAGGAGATGGAGGCAGGTCAATCCACGGGGTCCTCTAGGCAGGCAGCCTAGCTGATGTGGCGAACTCCAGCGTCAGTGGGAGACCCTATCTCACAAAATAAGGTGGAAAGCAATAGAGACAGGCGCCAAATGCTGATTTCTGGATTCCACATATATGTGCATAGGCAAGTGTGCCTGCACACACATATGCACACACACAAATCACACACACACACAAGTTCACCCACACCAGACACTCATGAGTGGCTCATTTCACCCCAACTTTGCTAAGAACCGAGTAGTAACAGAAAATCAAAAGCAAGTACAGGCAGGTGCCCTGGCAAAATCCCCATTCTATGGCTCTGATACTGTGCCCGCACTCAAGGTCCTTCTCAGACTGAGTTAACTTGATGAGGCTTGTCTGCTTCTCTAGCACAATTCTTTGTGACAGTTCTTTCTTGCTAGCGCATCTTTATCTATGCTGTCCTTACGTATCAACAGCATCAACCACACCCTTGCCAGATCCCTTTCTGTTATCTCCACCCTGGTCCCATTGTGTGCTGACTCCGTAGTTTGAAGCCCATCTTAGTTAGGGTTTCTATTACTGTGATAAAACACCCTGACCAAAAACAACTTGAAAAGGAAAGGTCATATACACTACTCGATCCCTGAAGAAAGTCGGGGCAAGAACTCAAGGCTGAAACCCGGAGGCAGGAACTGAAGCAAAGACCACAGAGGAACATTGCTTACTGGCTTGACTCCAGGGCTTGCTCAGTTTGCTTTCTGATACCATCCAGGATGCCAAGCCCAGGAGTGGAACATCCACAGTGGGCTGAGCTCTCCCACAGCAAACATCAAAAAAAAAAAAAAAAGCTTTACAGACTTGCCTACAGGTAATCTTCAAAAGAGAAGTGAGACTGCTTTCCCCAGATGGCTCTCACTTGTGTCAAGCTGACAAAAGAGCTACCCAGGACAAGCCTTTTATCTATCATCCACACTTCCATTAGCCACGGTGTGGGATGGACAGGGGGTTGTCTCACTTCCATTACTATATGCCACTTTCAAATTCATCTGACCACGTGAACTTGTTCAAGAAAAGGAGGAAGCTGGAAGCTCGTAGATGCTAAGTGCTTCTGTCAGGAGACCAGAGCTCATGAGTAGACAGGGGAAACTTGATATTGCAATGCTCTTCTCCAACATCATTTTGCAGGGAGCAGAGATATGGTTCAGAGCCTCCAATTCCAAAGGAAATGTGAGGTACTGAGGACTTGCAAGGCAGGTGTGATTGCAAGAAAGGAGAGGAAGTAGATGAATCTGAAAGCGTTAGGAAAAGCATTTCTGCTCTGGGAAATTGAGTTCCCAATGGATAATAAGATGAACATATAGATGCAAGGAGAAAATAAGGATCATCTCTAAGATCAATAATTCTAGCCATTCCTTACCACACACCCATACACTCTGCCTATTCTAGTCAGAGATTAGATGTTGTCCCTTGCATTAAATTCACTTACACCTCTAGGCAGAAACACACACAGCATCCTTGAACTGGTAAGTTCTTCGTTAGCATTCAACATGATGTTGTACACTCAGGCTGATATCTCCTAGCCAAGGCCATTCATATCACCGATAAGAATATGGGTTGCTCCAGCCTGGCTCACCATCTTTTAAAATCTTCATGCCAGAGTTTTGTTTCTTGGAAGCTGTATAGATTTGCTCTCTTGGGATGAAGGAGCAAAAGTTAGAGCTTTAATCAATAGTGCATGAGCCTAAAGAACAGGCAGGCAGGAATCAATAATAGATTTCTATACTCAACTTTTATTTTTATACTCCAAACAATAGCATCAAACCATTCATGTCAGGCTGCAATTGAGAAAGTCAATTTTAAAAAAGATTGTCTTTCATGCTGTTTAATGAAAGGCATAATGAATGTTTACCATATGGAGATGAGAAAGGACCAATTAGAAAAACTCAGAAAACGTGAGGTTTCATGGTAGTGCTTTGTTTTGAAGTTTTGCAAGGAAACTCAGTTGTATGTCCAGGACCTGTGTGTAGGACGCCATCTGGTAGCTGAAGGAGGAGAGGGAGAGAAGGTGGTGGGAGATCAAAGCAAACACCCCTGGGTTGCGCGAAGAGAGCTTCCGGTGTCGGTCCGTGAAGTACTCAGCCGCCGCCATCCATGGCACACAGCCGGCTCACAGTGAACACTGTAGTAACTGGTTAGGTAGACAGCACTCATTTCCAGATGATTCCAGGGGTGGACAGCTTGAGAACAGCAGGGCCTGATTATGTCGCCAGGATAGATACTTTAGAAATAGGATGGACTCTAACAGTCTCTCTAAAAGCAGGCGATGGTTAGCACTGATGTTCATGTTCGAGCAAGTGAGTAGACAGATGGCTCTTCAAGTGAGATACTACCCCAGGTGGCCTAGGAGTAGCCCTTGGCTTCTGAAAAGGGTTTTGCACATGAGAAATGATCAGAGATATGAAAATAAGAAGCCATTTCACATATTCATTAAATCACCAGTTCGTTTTCAGGCCTTACTGCTATGACCGCTACTACTGATATTCTGTAATTTGGGATTGGGTTTTGAGACAACCTCATGCAGCCAAAGCTGGCCTTAAGTTTTGGTATATAACTGGCAATGACCTTGAATTCCCGATCCTGTCTCCACCTCCTGAGTGTTTTGATTAGAGGTGTGCACCACCATAGCTAGTTTATGCGGTACTGGGCGTGGGACCCAGGACTTTATACCTTTTAGACAAGCATTCTGCTAACTGTGCCTCGCCCCTAGCCCTACCAACTCAATTTTCATCTCTCGAGCATTTACTCACTTTGGGTGCAACATTGGTTCAGATCGTGTTTGTGACCCCAAGTACATCACAACCCACTCCATGACACCAAAAAGACAATAAAATAACAGATTAGAACACTATGTGTCGCCAGGAGTGGTGGCCCACGCCTTTAGTTAGGAGTCAGAGGCAGGAGGATCTCCAAGTTCGAGGCCAGCCTGGTCTAGAGAGTGAGTTCCAGGACAGCCAGGGTTACACAGAGAAACCCTGTCTCAAAAATAAATAAATAAATAAAGACTATTGTGTGCTAAATGTTCTGAAAATTATAAGCATAGGGCATGATAGAAAAACTGGCATTCATGGAGGACGGAAAGACAAGCATCCTCTCGTGAGGTCATTGAAAGGACAGTGCTGCTGAAGTGTAGCCTGGACCCACGTGGGGCGAGAAGACTGAGGTCAGTTTACACTGGATGAGGACACTCACCTGGGAACACTAGGCAAACACCATTGCCAAGTTCCCAGCAAAGACCATTTTCAACCAAAACACTATTGAAATCTCCAAACTGGTTACCACTGGGTTCCAAAAGAGAAGCCTTATCCTGTGGGCTTACTGACCCAAAGACAGTGCCAGTCAGACATCAAATTCCCTGACAAACAAAGGTCCATCACTATAGCATAATGGTTCAGGGCAAAGTTTCGTGAAGCAGGACTGGATTCAACTGGGCACACTGCTATCCTCTGCACATGCCCAGTTTCCTCATCTGTGGGATTCGGATGATGATGTAGGTCTATTCCTCAGAAAAGTTATTAGCATTTATGGAGGGTTTTCAGATGTCAACCTCTTTGAGAAGTCCCTGGAATAAAAGAAAGCAAACATGATGTCATGGTTTCTCTCACGAAAGGGAATCCTTAGACAGGACTGGTGGGGATGCAAACATGATCCTGTTACTGTAAAAATAGGCATGGAGTGTTCTAAAAAATAAATAAATAAATAAAACTGAACTAAAAGTAGAGCAGTCATCTGGCTGTACCAGCTACAACACTCCTGGGTATTTACCCAAGTCTCCAAGTGAGCACATCACTGAGATGCTTTAACATCGGTGCTGATCACAGCACAATTCACAATGGCTAAGTTACGGATACAACCTAGGTGCCCAACAACAAAGGGATGGATAAAGACAATCAAGTGTATATACACGGCAGAAGTTTATTCGGCATAAAGAACAAAGCTATATCATGTGCAGGAAAATTGACAAGCTGGTGGTACTCACTTTAAGTAAATTAGCCATTTCAGAAAAACAAAGATCATATGTTTTCTCTCCTTCGGGTTTATAGATTTGAAAGAAGTACATAAAACCGTGTGTACATGTGACATGAGAATAAAGATGAAACTCCCTATGGGGACAAAGGGGCTAATGGGGTGGAGAAACAGAGGGACAGCGTTGTGGGGAGAATGTGGTCAACAGGAATTATATAACAGTGGCTTTAACAGTACCTTGTATAGAGGACAAAATTTTTGAAATCTTTCAGAAAAAAAAAACCATCAAAAGGGAGTTGGATATTATTCAGAGACTACCACAGCCATGTTTTAAATTGCATAACAGTGGTGTATCTACTTAGCGGTGGCACCAGGAACTGAGAAAGAGGCATGATGGGAGAGTTTGAGGGAAATTAGCAAGCTAGATCGTAGAGGAATAAAAGCCAGTTAGGTGAAAATACAAAGTAAGGGAAATCAGAGGCACACAGGCACAGGTATGTGTAAATGACCCAGCAGGGACTCGGGTGCGTAGTAATTAAGAGTTCGTTATCACACTGTTGCCACCACCATCATCATCATCATCGCCAACAGTCACAGACAAGCCTTTTTAAACTGCAGATGTGGGGAGTGAAAACGGGAAAGACATTTAAGTAGGCAGCTTGTAATTGCCAGACATTTTAAAATGTGGATCACGCTAAAGATAAGAACATGCCCCCTGTGCAGTTAAGGCCAGTACTTTGGCTTCATAGGGATCTCAGAAGAAGAAACGCTAGCTTTTATTCAAGCCCAGGACAAACGGCTCACTAGTGAATGACATGCAGACAGTCAGAAACTACCTTTACAGGTTCTGAGACAGGCTTTTCCCAGAGCAGAGCACAGTGTGTGACTCTAGCCTGTAGCCTACTTCTGCACACTGAGAACTGCTTCCAACGACATCAAGACATGCTTAAAATGTGGCTACCTGCTCCACCTTCCCCTCGGTCTCTCCAAGAATTGCTTGTATAACAAAATGCAATGATATCCTTGCTGGATGTATTCAGAGTTCTCTCTAAGATTAAATGGTGAACAACAGACAGTCATTATCACTGTGTATTCCAGGAGTTGATAATATGCATTTGATCAATTATTTTAATATAAGTTACAGAAAGCCACTATGCATCAGCTTTTGTGCTTCCTGCATACAGGTTTTCCCCTTTCTTATTCTTTTTCTAAGTCTCTGCACCCTGGGTCTTACTTTGCTAAAAGGATAGAGCACACTATTCTGTACCTGGTCCATAATAACCTCCACTCTCTTTTCTCCTCCTTTTGCTTTAGAGTGTTCACTGAGAGGCCAAGCAGTCGGTGTGCAATTAAGACCCATGGTTCTCAGGATCAGACTAAGCTGTTAACAATCTAAGCTTCGTAATGGATCTGGTTGTTATGCTTTGGGCATGACACATTGTGGGGGCGGGGCGTGTGCATGCATGCGTAAATCTGTGTATCTGTTATTTGGGTTTGGAGACACAGTCTTGCTATGTAGGCTAGGCTGGCCTCAAACTTGTGACAATTCTTCTGCCTCAGTTTCCCAAATCAGCCACTATAAATGTGGACCACCATACCAACCCCACATAGATTTTTTTAGTTTTTTGAGAATTTCATACATGAGCAAAATGTATCTTTCACTGTTATATGTATACATATTAGTATAGGGCTGACCACATGGGCACTAACAGTTACCCAGTAAGTCCACAGTAACTTTTAACTCTCGATTTCTTCAGTGGGAAAACAGTCCATGCCACAGTTATTATTAATAGGAGTGACAACCTCCTAGTCTAAGCTGTTTCATGAGAGTCGTGGTAGCCAGGGAACCTCTGGGGTACAGCGGTTATTCTCGTGGCTAGCACATTAGAATTATTCCACTTCTCTTCCTTTATTTTTTCTATCATTATTGTTGCTATTGTTGCTGTTTTGGGAAACAAGATCTTGGCACGTACCCCAGACTGGCCTCCAGATCACAGCCCTCCTGCTTCAGCTACCTTGTTGCCAGGGTTACTGGCATGTACCATAGCCAGTTCCAGCCTTGTTTGGTCTGTAGTTTTTGTGTTTCTCCTATCAAAGGTAGGAGCGCTCCCTGGGTTCTTTAAGGACTCTTCAGAAGAAGACAATTCATTATAAATTGGTTAATGGAAAATGCATACAAATTCAGACGTGGCTGCTTCTAGAAACTTGGATGGTGCAAACTTGGATGGTGCCGTGGAGAACCTCCATACTGCCGTTCCTCATCTCCGCTGTGGCTTCATTGTTGGGCAATCTCCCCTTATGGACAAAAAATGGTCTCAGGAAATCTGAGTGACTGTCATGCCAGGTTCAGCAAGGCTAATGGAAAGAATCATGTCCTCAAGAATTCCACAAAAATGCCAGCCTTTAATTTTCAACTTCAACTTTGGTCATGTGATTTCCCCCTTAACCTACTCCTGCAGCCAGGGATGTTCTGATTGGCTAGGCCTGAGTCCTATGCAGCTTATGATGTCCAGAAGAAGTATGAAAAGCTCATACACAAAGGGGAGTGTCTAGAGATGCCGATGACATCCACACCATGATCACCAACTAGAGGTGTCTTGAATTTTTCCAGCTAATATCAACTCTCTCTCCCATGCTCACGTGTGTCTGGGATCAACCTGTCAGCTGACCCTCTGTCTTCTGGATCTCACTAACTCCTCCCTTATCAGAGGCTGCCCCATAGCATATCAAGCAAGGGAGAGAATTATGACTAATCACTTGGTTCCCAATCCCCTACTGGCTCAACATGCTAAAAACCCTTCTGCACTGCAGGCCATTAGGTTATTAGGAATCATAATTCAAAGAAAATGAGCTTTTCTTCTTCAGTAATTTCTGGTCTCTATCAAAGAATTATCTCTCCCTTGGCTTTACAGCAGCTTAAATAATCAAGAACAGTGATAGAGAGTCTAAGAAGTACTTCTGCAGCTGCCAAGCCTGAGCATGAGCTCCAAGTGCGCATAGCTGTCTTCCACATCTGTATCCACAGCAGACATGACTAATCAATCAGGCACTCTTTTCTGATGAGACTGGCTTTGATCCCTGAATCTGTGTCAACATAGTAGTTGGTTTCATAAGTAAGAAAGAATATAATTTGCTTTCTTAGGTCTTAGTATCTGTGCTCCATCCTATATCTAACAAGATGTGATGGTCACCACCTCTCTGTGGCATGTTTACAAGTGAAAAGCAAAGTTCAGAGAGGTGCAGCTACCTGCTCACTGCTGAACAGCCACTGAAGCTGAGCTCCCAGTCTGAGTTTTACACCGTTCCTCTCCCTCTAGACACACTGAAGACAGTATCCCTGCTCACCTAGAAATATGAGGCAGATCCAAGACTCAGAGCTATGTGGCAGCCCCAGCACTTCGGGTGCAGCTGACCATTGCTTTCCTCTTCCCAAGGCTCCAGGTGAGTCACCCACTCTGCACTTAACAGTTAGCTACTGCCATGCAGAGCACAGAATGTCACAAAGAGCTACTCTTGGGCACTGCTATTTTACAGATTCTCCAGAGCAGTTCCCAGTCCTGCTTTCCCTAGGGAGACGTGCAAAGCTGGTATTTTGTACTCGTGAAGCAGCGACACCTCCCAGCTTCACTTTCCCAGGCAACATTGGCAGCAGTGGTGTGTCAGAGCAAATCACACTCACTGGCCATCACCTGCCAGCACTGGGCAGGAGCAGCAAACAGGGAGCAGCTGGAAGGGAGACTCCAGTGCCAGAGGAAATCTGAGAGAGAGAGAGAGCTGAACTTTCACAGCAGGGATTTGGAAGAGGCGGCCTGGGGAAGTGGGCAATTTCAGCACTAGCAAAGCAAAACAAAAGAGCAAGCCCCTGTGATTGCAACCTGCATTCTGCTCCGCTGCTCTGAGCTCCTGCTCTCCCTGCCCTGCTCCTTGCCCCTTTCTTACTAAACATGCAGAAGGGAAGGGTGGGCTTAGGTCTGACTCAGTCCCAGTTATCTGCTTCCTGGCTGACCTAGAACAAGTGCTTGGCTTCTCCCGTGCCTCACTTCCCACCAATATCTTGGACTGACAGCACTCCTTGCAGACTCTCTCATCCTTGGCACCACTGCACTTTGAGCCATGTAATCTGGGGTTGTGCATGGAGGAATCTGTCCCCTGCCTTGTTGGACATTCACTAGCTCTTCGGTGTCAATGCTACCCTATGTACCTCAACCCTGACTACCAAAAAAAGTCTCTAGACTTTGCCAAATAGCCTTGGTTTGGGACGTCACCCTAATAGAGAAAAATTGCCTAATCAGGCTATATGAATGAGCCAAATTATTATTATATAGAGCAGGTGCTCTGTGAAGAGCACCTAGAATTTATAAATGCTTGCTCAGGGCTGACTGGTATTGTTGCTTGTGGTACCACCACACCCTTCCCAACATTCATGGCAGATATTACTAATCAACTGTTGCTCTGCCCTGATGCCTTTGGGTAGGATCTCTGATGTCTTCTCAACATGGAAGCTATTATCCAAACGTCGGGAGTTCTATGGGCATTCCTCAAGACCCCACTGTGCCTGGCACTCAGAGGCAACTCGACTTTGCTCTTTCTGAACTGCACCTTCTCAGTAGCTGGGGATCTGAGGTTCAGAGAAGATAAATGCTTTGCCCAAGGTTATGCTATTATGAGGTTGTCGCAAATCTGAATACCCCACCCACCTGAGTCTCATTCTGAAGCTCATATTCTTTAGTACGGTTTTAATTCTTACGTGTCTGTCTGTGTCTGTGTCTGTGTGGGCGCACATGTGCCATGCCGCGCACCTGTATTCAGAACATAGCTTGGAGAAGTTAGTTCAGCCCTTTCACCGTGCGGGTCCCAGAGACTGAAGTCAGGCTGCCAGGCTTGGCACCAAGTTCTTTTCCTGCTGAACCTTCTTTTTTCTTTTTTTTAAAAAAGGTTACTTTCTTTTTTTTTCTATTTATTTATTTATTTATTTATAAAATTTCCACCTCCTTCCCTCCTCCCAATCCCCTCCCACTTCCCCCACTCCCTCCCCACCTCCCTGTCCAGTCCTAAGAGCAGTCAGGGTTTCCTGCCCTATGGGAAGTCCAAGGTCCTCCCCGCTCCCTCCAGGTCTAGGAAGGTGAGCACCCAAATAGACCAGGCTCCCACAAGGCCAGTCCATGCAGTACAATCAAAATTCAGTGCCATTGTCCGTGGCTTCTCAGTCAGCCCTCATTGTCCCGTTGAGCCTTCTTAACAGGCTCTGGAGGGCAGATTCTCGCTATAGCTGTGGATAGTGCATGGTGACTCTGTGATGGGATGCACCCCTCAGCCATCTCCCCAAAAGAGATGTAAAAGCTCGAATTTGTAGCATTTTCAAATTTCCAAGTTGTAAATGCAGGAATGTTTTTGACTATGGCTAATTGGAAAGAAGCTATCAATGGCTTAATGACTGAAACAAGAATCTTGACCATCTAACAACTGCTAGGTGTGTGTGTGTGTGTGTGTGTGTGTGTGTGTGTGTGTTCCATGAGCACATAAGTGGGGTGAGTCTCTGCTCACACAGACCAGAGGATGCTGAGTGTCCTGTTCCATCACTCTCCACTCTATTCCCCTGAGGCAGGGTCTCTCATTGATCCTGAAACTAGGATGGCAGCTGCAAGCTCTGGTAATCCTCCGGTCTCTACCACCCGTAGCTCTTGGGTTTCCAGCTTGCATTTGGACGTGCCCAGCTTTTTACATGGATGTCCAACTCAGGTCTTCATTCTTGTGCGGTAAGTAGTCTTGCCCACTTAGTCATCTCTCCAGGCCCGTGATTGGTTCTTTTATGAACAGCTTTGAATAGGCTGGTATGAAGAGGTTTCTTTGTGTCATGTGGTGGTGGCTTCTGGTCCATTCTGGAAGCATACAGTGGTATTTATTGAGTAAACCCCATGAAATCTCGTCATGCGACTGGAACGAGATAAGGCGGTGACGGGGCCACACTTACATCCGTGTTAGTCAGTTTTGCATCAGTGTGACCAAAATGCCTATGAACTACTTAATACCAGAAACCACTCTGCCTGTAGTGTCGAGGGTGGGGAGTGATGGAGCAGAACTGTTCCTATCACGGCAGCCAAGAAGCCTAGACCACCAATGACTGCGCTAACTGGCTTGCTTCTATTTCCCTTTCATTCTGTGCAGACGCCAGCTAGGGATGAGCGCCTCCCACTTGGAGTGTGTCTGCCCTCCTTACTGAATCCTCTCTGGAAATGCCTTCACAGGGATTCCCTCACAGACGCCCCAGAGGAGAACCTCACCAGTCTGCTAGCAGACTCTAAACCTATTCAAGGTGACAATCAACACCATCCGACAGACCACTCCCAGGGCTGGATATCTAAACACAAATTCATGTTTGAGTTTGAATCCCTCTGTTCTGTTTACATAACTCAACACAGTAAGCCTTAGATACAGTGACTGGAAAATTAAAATTACTCCCCACGGATACTAGCTTTGGCACCTCACGTGCAGTATTTTTTAGGGAAAGATGGGGTGGGAATTTCCTCTCTTTTCAGGCTCATGGAATACAGCAAACAAGTCAAGAATAAATATTGGCAACAGGATGCTGTGTCTGGCCAGTGCCTGGTTTTCAGGTTTCACCTCCAGAGACGCACTGCAGTGCGGGCATCAATTAGCTGTGTAGCTGCAGGCCAGCAGAGGCAGCATCAGATCCTCCCTGGACTGTGTAAGACACGCAGCCCTTATGTAATTAGCATGGAACTTCCACGCTTAGTTACCACAGCGCAATAACTATGCACCTCCTCTGCTCCCCTGTGTGCTGTGGTTTCCTTTCTCTTTTCCCTGCAGCCCAGGTCACCAGCCATAAAAAAAAGATGAATGGTTTTATGATTTTATGCTGTCTCAGTGAGGCAGCTACTCTCCCACCCTAGTGTACCCCAAAGTCCAATCAGATAGCCAAGTGAGCATGTGCAACTATTTTACCATGTCTAATAGTGCATGAAAACACATTATGGGTAGTTTCTTTCTTTTTCTTTCAGCTTGGATTCTGGAAATGAAATGTTTCTTTAAAATCAGCACTTCTGCAAAAGCTGGGATTTGGCAGCAGGGCAGACAGTTCCTGTAAGGCCACCAACATACAAGCTTAGCTTTGCAAACTGCCCCAAATCATAGTTCCTAAATCCTTCCTGATGACCCATTCACTTTAAAATATAACTCTGTATAGAGACAGTCTATAATTCTCTTACCTATAGATTCTGACCCTAGGTCTTCCTTTGAAAGGGCTACAGAAACCTCTAGAACTGACTAATGTATAAATTGCAGAGAAGAAGGTAGGATGATGGGGAAAAAATTAGATTTTTGAGTCAGACTGACAATGATGGGTTCAAATTGTGCTCAGTCATGGGTTAGCTAAATGTCATTTAAAAATTATCTGACTCTCCTGTGCCTCGTTTTCCTGGTCTGTGAGTTGGAGACGGTGATGTTAATCTCATGTGTCTCCTGTAATTAGACAAAAAGAAATAAAATAAAAAGTGAAGGTTCCTCGCCTCACTGGAAACATTTGGCAAATATTCTCCACTGGGGATCAGGAAACCACATAAATTTCTAGTTACAGATTAGCACCCTTTAAATCTTTACAGACTTTCTTCTGTTCCTTTGTAATGGCTGTGGGAAGTCATTACTAACATGAAGCATCCTTTTTGCTTGCAGTATTCTACAAACCTAGTAAGATCTAGTTTGCTTCTAGGTCTGTGAAAGCCATTGTACTGTGTTGTGTTTCCTAACACCTGCGTGGTTTGAGCTTGACCAGTTAGTGCCCAGATAATGAAGCTGGGAGGGTGTAGAACCTTTCGGAAATGACTGGAAGAAGCGGTCAGTGGGGATGAGACTTCAGAGTAACAACTTTGCCCTGCTCTCTGTGAAACAGGCCTCTCAAGCTAAAATGTGGACAAGGTGTTGTACTCTTCCACCACGGGGCAGCCTCCCTCTCAGCATTTCCACCATGGTGAACTGTATCCCCTCGAACTGTAAGCCAAAATAAACCTTCCTTTTCGTAAGGTGTTACCTGTCAAGACTTTGGCTGTAGAAGGAAGAGTAACTCATATCTAACCGTGATTTTAAAGAGAAATGGACCCCACAGGCTCAGGTATTTGAACACTTTTGGTATTCAAATTCAAATAGGTTGTGTGCTGTTTGAACAGTTGTGAACAGAACCTTTACGAGGCAGAGCTTTGCTGGAGGAAGTACATAACTGGGGAAGGGATTTGAGATGAGTTAGCCTCATCCCACTTCTTGTTCTCTCTGTCTCTCTCTCTCTCTCTCTCTCTCTCTCTCTCTCTCACACACACACACACACACACACACACACACACACACACAGCTTCCTTCTACCATTCCCATGACTTCTTCACATTATTGACTTAATTTCTCTAGAATCCTGAGCTAAAATAAACCCTTCATTCCTTAGGTCGCTTCTGATCATGGTATTTTATCACTGCAACAGAAGGATAACTAATACACGTTGTTATTCCCTTCGGTCTCTGGTCCCTTTAAGGGGCAAGCCACGCCCACTCCCAGCGACTTCTGACCTCTTGTTGCCATCTTGGCCTCTTTCTGTTCCCTCTCTTGGTGTGTGCACACGTGTCTCTGTCTTTTCTGTCTCTCTCTTTTTCTCTGTCACTGTCTTTGTCTCTCTCTCTCCTTTAAGTAATTAATGTTCAGTTTATGTCTATTTACTATGTCTTGTAAGCCTTTTATCCGCCACCTGCTCTCCCAGCTGCATGGCAGGACCAGCCTGCCCAGGACGCGCTCTGTGAGCTCACTGCCTGTTCACATGGCCCCTGGGGATCTTGCAGGGACCCACAGCTGTCCTTGCCGGACTAGCGGCTGCTCTGCGAGCCTGCTGGGGTCATGCCAGCATTTTTTAAGGAATATTACACATCATGTTCAAATGCTAGATGTCTCCTTGGACCCAGAAAGACAGAACGCACTAGACAAGGTGTTGTGCTCCATGAAGACAGAAAAGATACAGCTGCTGAGAATAACCCATGCTGTGCTGTTTGGGAGCAGCTTTGAAATTTATGTAAGTCTAACTCAAAATATTCCTTAGCACAGCACACTGTTGTCTCCAGAAGCCTGAACTTTGGTGGTTCTGTGAACCAATTCATCCTGGTACTTTCACATTATAGGGACCCTTTGTGAGGACACTTCAGCAAGAGGAAAGGAGCAAGTAGTAAATTTTAGGAAGCAAAAACCTCTTACCCCCAAAGATAGCTCATTATCTTAGCCTCATCTTTTCTAGTTTATACTCATTAATTCCTGTAAAATCCTCCCAGAGAGCTTTATCAAAAGATACTCCATGACTCTCCATGCTGGAGCAGAGAAAGTGTGGTGGCTGTGTAGCTCAGGCAGTGTCTGGAGTCATAAATTATAGTAGGCATGCCCATCAGGTGGCCACATGTAGTTGGACGTATCTGCGGATGCACCGCAGCACAAAATCACACATATAGCTAAATTATTACGAGATTTTGTGCTGATTTTATAATTCAATTGTGCAGCTCTCCGGCATGGACACTGTAGAGAACAGCATCACATTCAAATGCCCAAATGGACTCCCCTGCAGGCTCACACACCCTCTGAGTGACCTTAGGAAAAAATGATACATGTGGATAAATCAAAAAGTTCCTGCCTAAAAAGGTCATCTGGGAAGACCATGCTCATGAAGCCACATATAGGGCATCACCAGGTTAATCCTGACAGGCATGTCCTCCTCCTCTGTGTTAATAGGGGTGACTCAGAGAAACAGAAACTGTAGGATAGAGACAAGATAATATAATATTTATTAGGTGAGCCAATCCACACACAGAGGCTAAGAAACCTCATGATCTTCCATTACCATGCTGTACAAGGAATGACCGTGATAAATTTCAGTACAAGTCCAAAAGCCCAAGAACCAAGGAAGTCACCAGGGTAAGTCACTTGTGTGGAGCATTAAGTATCCATAAATAGTGACCAACAGGCAGGCAGGGCAGAGAATTGCTGTCCGTGGTGTAGGGCTCGATGGATTTTCTGAGTTATCACTACAAACCTTCTCGTTTTAATTGTTGCTTTATTCTGTAGAAAAGAAACCTAAGTTTCAGGAAGCCTACAAAACATTCAAGCTTACAAAATAAGAAAATTGTCCAGTGAGCTGGGAATTTAACTCGACAGTAAAATAATTGTTCAGTGTGTGTAAGTCCCTGATACCACCTCTATACAGAGCATCATGGGAAGGAAGAAACAGAGGGAGGGAAGAAAAGAAGGTGAAGGGGGAGGGGAGAAATAATATAGCAAAACCACAATTTCACTAAGTCCAATTCAAAGTTTATATTATTAAACATGACGTTCTACAGATGGTATAAGTACAGTATATTGTTAGGATGTATTGGTATATCATTTCTCCAGATAGATAGATAGATAGATAGATAGAGAGAGAGAGAGAGAGAGAGAGAGAGAGAGAGAGAGAGAAAGAGAGAGAGAAAGAGAGAGAGAGAGAGAGAGAGAGAGGCAGGCAGGCAGACAGACAGACAGACAGATAGATAGAGGCAGACAGACAGATAGACAATCCAACCTTACTTTGTAGCACCTAAGAAGTCCCTGATGGAAATACTCCTATGACAAAACTTGGGTTTTAAATGTCAGAGGTATTAACATCTGATTTACAAAATAACAGAAAACATAATAGCCATTTCTGTTAAACAGGTGTAAGGTAGACTCTAGCAATGAGTGGGGCGGTGAGATGCTGGTAGCAACTCTTCTGGAGGGGAAGCCTGCCAAACCCAGCTGTAGGGATTACATTGCAGAACCCAAAATGAATAAATCATAAACTCCTTCCACTTGGGTCCCTGGAGCAGCCCATTTTAAAGTTTGATTTCATTTGTTTAGATCTGGCTCATTCCCTAGGTTCTCTTAGATGTCCTTGTAGTCTTCCAACAAATTGCTTCTTGCTCAAGCTGACTCAAGTTGTCCTTTGTTATTGAAAAGCACCGGAAAACATCTTAATAATGAATGCAGAGAGACTTCTCCAGTGAAGCCTTTTGTTCCCTGGCTCCGTAAACTTTCTTCAGTGTAGCAGGAACTGTGTGTTGATGTCAATTAAATGAAACTTCAATAGCTATGCATACACTTCTGAGAGTTCAGAGACCTGAACCCCCCAGAACAATGGGTGTTATCACTGCACGACAGGAAAATCTAATATCAGATCCATGGGTGCACTTGTGCAAATGTATACACCATTAGCTACTTGGCAGAGATTCTGAGAGAGCATTGTGACCACAAATGACACAAAAAAGTTGACAAGAACTGAATGTCAATGGAAGATGTGCCAGTGATGAAGAACAATTGCTTCTTAAGTTAGAACAAAAGTCAACAGTAAGCTACAGGTCAACCTAGAGAGAAAAGTCACGTGTGTCTTTCCTGAAGTCTACCTTGACTTTGCAGTCAGGGGAATGTGAACTTGACTCAGCTCTTTGCTAGTTCTTGAACAAGTTACCCTGACCTTGGAGTTGGCTTCAGGCTGTGTTTGTAGAATGCAAGATAAATAATGCAAGGTGCCTCTGAGACATAAAGGGAGACCATGAGGAGCCTTTAACATCATGCTGGGCCGAAATTACTATCAGAGAGGAGGGGGGGCAGTTCACACATTTTTATCTCATTTGTAGACCCTTATATTATGTATGTGCATAAAATCATATATGTATATATAACATAGGAGGGAATAGGTTCAAGGCACATATATCCTTACAAGAATGCCCATATGAAATCCAGCTCTATGTACAATGAATATATACCAACAAAAATGTAAATGTGTGTGTGTACGTGTGTTTGTGTGTGCATGTGTTTGTATGTGTGCATGTGTTAGTGTGTGCGTGTGTTTGTGTGTGTAGCATGTGTTGGAGAAGTATAAATTTGTACTGTCCTCGGTGATGATGACAATAACCACAGCTCAACTGCTACTTGCCTGTTTGGCTCTACCCTAGGTCTCTAGGGTATTCAGCTTCTGGTTCCTGACAATCCAGGCAGCGTCAGGGGTGGGCTCCCTCTGGTTGCATGGACTTTAATTAGTCATTATTTGGCTACTCCCACAAGCTCTGTGCTACCATTGTCCCAGCAGGCAGGACAGGTTGTAGGTCAAAGGCTTGTGGCTGATTGTTGTCCCAGTCCTACCACCGGAAGTTGGCTAATTACAGAAGATGGACGGTGTAGGCTCAGTATCCTCAGCTCTTAGGAGTCCTCACAGGCGTCTCCCTCATGGGTTCCAGGAAGTTTCCACAGCACTGTTTCCACATCATCTCCCCAGTGCTCCCCAGTTCCAGTTGTCTTCTCCAAACTCACTCCCTCTATCCCTCCCTCCCTCCCCCACCTGATCCCTGTTGCTTTCTGCCTCCAGTCTACCTGCAAAATCTCTTCTATCTCACCTTCCCAGGGAGATCCATGTGTGCCCCTTTGAACCCTCCTTGTTACTTAGCCTCTCTGGGTCTGGGGATTGTAGCATGATAACCCTTTACTTAACAATGATATATTCATTTATACGGGAGTACGTATCCTATTTGTCTTTCTGGGTCTGGGTTGCCTTGCTCAGGATGATTTTTTTCTAGTTCTATCTATTTGTATGAAAACCTCATGATGTCATTTTTTTTAACAGTTGAATATTCCATTGTGTGAATTTTCTTTATCCATTCTTCAGCTGAGGGACATCTAAGTTATTTCTAGGTTCTGGCTATTATGAATAAAGCTGCTATGAATGCAGTTGAGCAAGTGTCCTTGTGGACAAGGATGGAGCATCCTTTGGGTATATGCCCAAGAGTGGTAAAGTTGGGTCTTGAAGTAGATTGATTCCCAACTTCCTGAGGAACCACTATATTAATTTCCATAGTGGCTGTACAAGTTTGCACTCCCACCAGCAGTGGGTGAATGTTCCCGTTGCTCTACATCCTCTCCAGCATGAACTGTCATCTGTGTTATTGAACTTGTCTTTTCTGATTGGTGTAAGATTGTATAACAAAATAGTTTTCATTTGCATTTCTCTTTTAGCAAAGATTGTTGAGCATTTCTTTAAGTGTTTCTCAGCCTTTTGAGATTCTTCTGTTGGGAATTCTGTTTAGATCTGTGACCCATTTTTTAATTGGATTATTTGGTTTGTTGATGTCTAGTTTTTTGAGTTCTTTGTGCATTTTGGATGCCCTTGGCCAGATGTAGAGTTGCTGAAGATCTTTTTCCATACTGCACACTGCCGTGTTGTCCTATTGACAATGTCCTTTGTCTTACCAGTGATTTTCAGTTTCATGAGGTCCCATTTATTGTCAATCAATAGTGCTTGTACTATTGGTGTTCTGTTTATAAAGTTGTCTCCTGTGCCAGTGTGTTTAAGGCTATTCCCTGTTTTCTCTTCTATCAGGTTCAGTGTGTCTAGTTTAATGCTGAAGTCTTCGATCCCCTTGGACTTGAGCTTTGTGTGGGATGGTGAATGTGAGCCTATTTGTGTTCTCCTACACACAGATGTCTTCTACCAGCACAATTTTGAAGATTTTTTTTCCCATTGTGTCTTTTTTGGCTTCTTTATCAAAAAACAAGAATCCATAATTGCATATTTTATGTCTGGGTCTTCAATTTCAATCTGAATCACAATTAATAAAACTCAGAGACAGAAATTGGGGTTCAACCTTAAGACCAGAAAAACACAGCAGTCAGCCACTGGCTATTACCTCAACCTCAGTTCAGAAATGGTGACTCTGCCTCCAGGAAACCTCAGAAAGAGATTGAGAGTGAGAGCTCTGTCCTTCCATTTTATAATCCTCTCTAGTTCTGGGATTAAGGGCATGCACCACTACCACCTGGTTTCTATGGCAAATTGTGCGGCTCCTGGGATCAGCGGTGTGTGTCATTGCTGCTTGGTCTGTAAGGCTGGCCAGTGTGGCTGTTATACTTTTCTGATTATCAGGCAAGCTTTATTTATTAAAACATAAATGAAATGCCACTACACCAATCCATTGATCAACATGTCTATTTTTATGCCAATACCATGTAGTTTTTATTATTATAGCTCTGTAGTACAGCTTGAGATAAGAGATGGTGATATCTTCTGGAAGTTCTTTTATTGTTCAGGATTGTTTTAGATATCCTGGGTTTGAGTGGTTTTTTTTTTTGGTTTCTGTTTTGTTTTTCCATATGAAATTGAAAATTTTCCTTTCAAGGTCTATAAAGAATTATTTGATGGGGATTGAGTGGAATTTGTAGATCGCTTTTGGTAGGATGGTCATTTTTACTATGTTAATTCTACTGATCCATGAGGATGGGAGATTCTTCCGTCTTCTGATATTCTCTCGCTCTTTTAGTTTGGATAAAGGTTTATCTATCTTTTTAATGTTCTCAAAAAAAACTCTTGTTTCATTGATTCTTTATTTTTATTTTATTGATTTCAGCCCTCAATTTGATTATTTCCTGTCCTCTCCTCCTCTTAGCTCTGTTTGCTTCTTTTTGTTCTGGAATTTTCAGGTGTGATGTAGGTGCTTAGTGCAATGAATTTCCCTCTTATCTCTCAGCACTCTTGTGTCCCACAAGTCTGACTACATTGTACATCCATCTTCACTGAATTCTAGGAAGTCTTTAATTTCTTTATTTAATTCTGTCTTGATTTAATAGTCGTTCTATTGTTGAGATCCATCTTTAATCCACAGTGGTCTCATAGGATAGAGGGGAGATTATTTCAGTTTTCTTGTATCTGTTGAGACTTGCTTTGTCATCAGCTTGGAGTAAGTTCTGCAAGGTGCCGAGAAGAAGGTATATTCTTTTGTTTTTGGATGAAATGTTCTGTAAATATCAGTTAAGTTCATTGGTTTATAACATCTATTAGCTCAGAATTTTTCTGCTTAATTTTGTCTGTCCATTGGTGATAGTGGGGTACTGAAGTCCCCTGCTGTCGATGTGTGAGGGTTGATGTGTAGTTTAAGCTTTAGCAATGTTACTTTTACAAACATGGGTGCCCTTGCATTCAAATACTCAGATGTTAAGAACTGAAAAGTAATCTTGGTGTATTTTTCTTCTTTGATGCATATGAAAAGTCTTTCCCCATCTTTTCTGATTAGTTTTGGTTGGAAGTCTATTTTGATAAATATTAGAATGGTTACACCAGCTTTCTTTTTAGGTCCATTTGCTTAGAAACTCTCTGTCCAACCTTTTACTTTGAGGTAATGTCTATCTTTGATGTTGAGGTATGTTTCTTGGGTGAAGCAGATTGGATCCTGTTTTTACATCCTTTCTGTTAGTCTGTGTCTTTTTACTGGGGAATTGAATCCATTAATAGTGAGAGATACCAACAGCCAATCACTGCTAATTCCAGTTGTTTTGGTGGTAGTGGTGTGTGTATGGGTTTGAGTGTGTGTGGTTCCCAGCGGTCGTGTGGCCCGAGGAAAAAAAAAAAGAAGCCCCACATTGGGCGCCAAAATGTGGCAGGGGCGTGATCGATTGATACTTTACCAGGGCCAACTCAATACAAAAAGATTCAGCTTTTAATAAAAGGGGAAAACTTACACAACCAGAGATCCCATGAACTCCAGACGAGCAGGGAACCAAAAAAGAAAGAGGAAGTGGCAAGGCACTTCAATTTTTTATTTGTTTTGTATGGCCTCAGGGGGACACACCTTAAGCAGAATGTGATTGGCTGAGATTCCTCATCAATCCATTAATAGTGAGAGATACCAATAGCCATTCACTGTTAATTCCAGTTGTTTTGGTGGTAGTGGTGTGTGTATGTGTATGAGTGTGTGTGTTTCCCTTCTTTTGGTTTTGATGGTGTGAGATTGTTCATTTACTGTGTTTTAATGGGCATAGCTAACCTCTCTGGGTTGGAGTTTTCCTTCTAGTACATCCTGTAGGTCTGGATAGACATTGTTTAAATTTGACTTTAGTATGGAATATCTTGTTCAGCAAATATGATTGAAATTTTTGTTGGGCATAGTAATCTGGGCTAGTAGCTTTGGTTTTGTAGAGTCTGCAGCACATCTGCCCAGGTCTTTCTGGATTTTAAAAATTTCATTGAGAAGTCGGGCGTAATTCTAACAGAATTGCCTTTGTATGTTACTTGTTCTGTTTTCTTGCAGGTTTTTATATTTTTTTCTTTACTCTGTATGGTTAATGTATTGATTATTATGTGGCAAGGGGACTATCTTTTCTGGTCCAATCTATTTGGTATTCTATAAGCTTCTTGTACCTTTATTGGCATATTCTTCTTTAGACTGGGAAAAAATCCTTTTATAGCTAGGAATCTTCTCCTTTTTCTATTCCTATTATTCCTAGGTTTGTTCTTTTCTGGATGTTTTGTGTCAGGAATATTTTAGATTTAGCATTTTCTTTACCAATGTATCCATTTCTTCTATCGCATCTTCAATGAATGCCTGAGAGTCTTTCCTCCATCTCTCATATTCTGTTGGTGATGCTTGCATTTGTAGATACTGTCCACTTACCTGGAATTTCCATTTTCAGAATGCCCTCAGGTTGTGTTTTCTCTATTGCTTCTATTTCCATTTTCAGGTCTCGAACAGTTTTATTTGTTTATTTAACTCTATGTTTGTTTGTGTTTTTTTGACTTTCCTTGAGAGACTTATTAATTTCTTTCAATTTTCGTTTATCTTTTCCTTGATTTCTTTAAGGGATTTTTTTTTCATTTCCTTTTTCAGAACCTTTTTAAAGGTTGTTTTCTTGCTCTTCAGCTGTGTTGAAAGTCGGGGTTTGCTGCAGTTGTTAGCTAGGCTCTGACAGTGATAAACTGCCTTGGCTATTGTTGATTGTGTTCTTATGCCAGTGTCTAGGCATCTGGGTTTGGGGTGATTATAGGTTGAAGTGCCGATTTCTGAATTTGTCTTTGTTTTTGATTTTGTCTCTGAATTTGTCTTTCATTGGTGTTTTGTTCCTTGGTTTCCCTTTCCACTTTTGGCAAGTGTGGCCTGTGGTTGAACAGAGGATCTCCACCAAAGTTGAGGGTTGGACTTTTGATGGCTCAGGTAGCCTGTGGTCCACCAGGGGTCTCCACCTAAGTTGGGAGTGGAACTCAGCAATGAGGAAGAGAAGGGAAACTGGGGGTGGGGGAGGGATCAAGAAAGTGGGAAGGTGCCAGGACAAGTGGCCTACCCGGAGTTTTGGTGGTCTGCATGGCCTCTGATTGAGTTGGAAGGTCTCCATCCAAGTCAGGGTCTGGGACAGGGCAATGAGGAGGGGAGAGGGGGCTGAGGATAGGGCAGGCAGGCATGCCCATTGCTGGGTGGACTACCTGGGCTTCTCAAATGCCCTCTGTAGAGGGCAAAGGACTTCAGATGACCCTGATCTTGTGTGCCTCCCCTTCCTTCACTCACTTCACACAAAAATACCAAGCCACCTTCCACACACCAGGAGAAAAGCTTGTCCTCTGGAAAAATACAGAATTTGGAGGCTTGAGTCTCCAAAAACTGTGACTCCCACTCTAAGTAGCTCAGCCTTTTTTAATATTTCCCCACTGTGAATGAGAACGGGAAGGAGCGAAGAGACGGCTGACGCACGGAGTCACAGCCCATGCTGTTGTTCCCCAGATATTTTGGTCCTGTGTGAGACACTGATTTCTGTGCAGACGTCTTCTCTCTGTGTCCCTCTGCCTCTGTTTTCCCCCCGTGTCGTTATCTCTGCCTCTTTCCACACATTTCTTCACCTCTCCCATGTCTCAGACTTGTTTCTTCTGTACTGCACCATCCCCCTCCCTCTCCTTCATTCCACCTCCAGCCTTCTAGCTTTTTCTGTCTCTCTGAACAGAGGTATACTGTAGCTCCTTCCCTAAACTCGTGTAGCCACATAAAGCTTTTGATGTCAAGACACACACAAAAATAAATTTAATACAAAAAACCCTAGTGGCACAGAGAACATAGAACCTGTTTAGGGAGCTCCTGCCAGGTTGCTTAGGAGATGTCTCGGGAGTTCCATGACGAAAGGGACAGTGCTGCTGTCTCATTTCATGGTAACCACTTGCTGATGCATCACTACGAGGCAAACAGTGCTGCTCACTTCCTTAGTGGACATGGAGGTCAGCAAGAGACAGTGTGGAGCATTGGGCTCCAAGAGGAGAGAAGATTCCAAGGCAGTTCCTCTGACTGCCCAATTTTAACTGAAAACCCAAATTTAGTTGCCACTGGAAATCTATAAAGAATGAATTAGGGAACTTCACAAAGAGCCAACACACAAATTTGTCACCATTGAGAAGAGCCATCCCCTGTCACAGGTGAAGGATGGTGTCAGAAGACGGAAATAAAGGCAGAGCAGCCTGCTGCCTAGGCCTTCCCTCATTTGAGGAAAGAAGAGAGTCTGGGATTTGAAGCATCTCAAAACTAAAATTGCCCCTAAACCATAAAGCCCACAAGCAGGCAGCCATGTCTCTGGGTTCACTGCCAGGCCAGCCCACAGCCTCCTCCCTAGTACAGAGTAGAAGCTAAAAATGTTTCTGGAAATGACTACAGATTCAAGAGGAGAGAGTTGGCAGGGCTAAGGCAGTGGGCCCACACTTGGGCACTGAATCAGCTTCCCCCTGCTGTCCTCCTCTGCTTCCTGTAGGACAGAGAGTCAATGAGGAGCACCATCAAGTCTGGATTTCCTCGAGTCCCAGAAGATAGGAAGTTGCATATGGAAAAGTTAGGGTTAAATTATGTGGCTAACATGAGATCATTCATAAGATGATTTACAGCAGGGGTGAGGCAGAAAGGCTGAGAACACAGGGAAGAAGAATGAGAGGGTTTACAGTAGGGGTGAAGCAGGAAGGCTGAGAACACAGGGAAGAAGAATAAGAGGGCTTACAGTAGGGGTGAAGCAGGAAGGTTGAGAACACAGGGAAGAAGAATGAGAGGGTTTACAACAGGGGTGAGATAGGTAGGCTGGCAGGATAAAAAGAAGGACAGACATGGCTATGTAAAACACGACAGAGCAGGTCTCCCTTCTGCTGGCTCCCACAGAGGCCCTCCCTAAGGAGCATCTATAAGACACCATTATCCTTTCCACTAGTAAACTACTCAACTTTCCTGAGATGTTTATACCTTTATATACATTCATATATATATATGTGTGTGTGTGTGTGTGTGTGTGTGTGTGTGTGTGTGTGTGTATGTATATGTGTATATATATCCTCTAATGTGCGGAAATCACTGCCTAACACAGCCCCTGCCTATTCCAGGAAGAAGACCAAACAGGCTGCCTTAGGGAAGGACAAGAGGGAGAGAAATGGTAGGACCAGACCCATAAGTCCAGACACTACAAGCAGCAGCTTGTCCCTGCCACTAGCTCCATACACTCTGACTCCCCTTTCTTCTCTCCTGTGCTTCCCATAAGATGAGAAGGGACCCTTGGCACCTTCCATCTCTTCTGAACTCTGCTGGGTACCCAGACCTGGTCAGTACGCTAGCATTCCCTGGTATAATTAAGAGCATTGGTATTGGAACACTGGTGAGCTCAGCTCTATCCTAATTCTATTAGCTTCAACCCACTCATGTGCAAAATGAAGCTAAGAATTATATCTACATCATACAGTTTTGTGGGGATTAATTGAGAAATTCATTGGAAAACAGAGAGTATCTGTTGGCTTTATTACTATAAGAAGTGAAGAGGCCTGCCCGTCATAACAGAACACCAGGGACGTAGTGATTTAATCAACAAGAATTGGTTTTCTCACACTGGTCATCCAAAATTGAGACACTGCCAGGGCTGGTTTCATACTGAGGCATCTCTCTGTGGCTTACAGATGGCTGGCTACTTCCTCACTGTCTTCCCAGGCATTTTCCTCTAGGTGTATATACCCATGATGTCTCTGTAGGGCTAAAATGTCCTCTTGTTATGAGGGTACCAGTCATGCCAGATTGCAGCCTACCCAGACGGCTTTAATTTGAACTTTGACATCTCTGCAAAGATCCTATCTCCAAACACCCTAAAGTCCTGAAGGTGGGGGGGCTCAACATGAATTTGGAAGTACATAATTTGGCTGTAACAGGGTCTTCAACACATTCACACTTTTTAATTGCGCTACCCAATTATTTAAAAGAAAATAAAAGCTTACCTTCTTACTGGCTGTGAGCTAAATTTAACTCTAGTACATTGTTTGACCTAAAAGATGTTTCCAACCTGATCCGTTAGCACACCAAAATCCAGGGATATAGACAGTAGTATTCTCTCTCCTCACTAGCATGAACTACAGACATTGATCAAATCTCTCACCCCCTGTCCTAGTGAGGATCCTACTGCTGTGATAAACACCATAGCCAAAGCAACTTGGGGAGGAAAGGGTTAATTTGGCTTACACTTCTACATCACTGTTCATCACTGAAGGAAGTCAGGACAGGAACTCAAACAGGGCAAGAGCCAAGAAGCAGAAAGTGAGGCAGAGGCCATGGAGGGGAGCTGCTTATTGACTTACTCTCCGTGGCTTGTTCAACCTGCTTTCTGATAGGAGCCAGGACCACCTGCCCAGGGACGCCTCCACCTACAAAGGATTGGGCCCTTGCCCATCAAACACTGATTAAGAAAATGCTCTGCAGGTTTGACTACAGCCCAATCTTATGGAAGCTTTTTCTCAAATGAAGTTCCTCCTCTCCGATGGGTGTCACGTTGACATGAAACTAGCCACACCCTCTATAGTCCTCATCTAAGAAGCCTAGGTTGGGTCACAAGGGCTGCAAAAAGTCATCTGGAAGTTTACCTTTATAGGTGCTGGAAACACAGAAAACACAGGAAACACAGACTTCCAAGTCATTTGCACCAACACAAGTTCATATGAAAAACCGAAGCATTCCTGTTCCTGCTTTGGTGCGTCCTGTCTGGCAACAGGTGTGACAGACAGCTCTAGAAGCTTGTGACAAAAAAAATTAAATAAATACACAAATGAAAAAGGGTCAGAAAAAGTGGTGTGCCAGCTCAGAGCTACACCACAGTGATTCCTCTCTCTCACCTGGTATGCAAAGGTGATCACAGTTGATAGACAAAGCAATATGACGTTCAATCCTAACCACTCCTAAAGGGTGATCAAAGGAGGAAAACCTTCCTGCCCTCTCTTCTTCAAAGCATCTTACAGTATAAGCAGAGTGCATTCTATTACTCTCTCTTTACCCCCCCATACAGTTTGTCTTTTCCCCTGTTAAGGGTTTTTTAAGATGGGGTCTTGGTAAAGACAACATACATTATCCATTTACATTCAGAGACAAGCAGCCACACTGGTGGTCAAAATTGGGCAGGATAATTTATTAAGATGTATAAAGAAAACATTTCTTATCATTAGCTTTTTTAACTTTTTTATCTTTTAGTTTTATATACATTATATAATATCTAGGGTACGATTGCAATTTATAAAAAGGAAAATAAATATATCATGGTGAAATGTTCAAAACATTCTCATGAATTACACCCCAAAGGAGCACATGGGCCATTGTCTACAAACAAAACTAATTTGTAACATAGCCTTTCTCAGACACATCGCTTTCCCACTCATACTAATTTCTCTCTGAGTTCATGCTTATCACTGCAGTACAAAGGCAACCTTAGTCTGTTTTTCTGCCTTGCTGCAGAGTGCCTCCCCACCAATAATTCAGGCATGATCTCATTCTGATAATGCTAAGATTTTATAATTACCTAAACACAACAGTAAAGTAGAATCTGAGCCGGAAGGAATGCCAGACACATTCAACACAGCATATCAGGAAGTCAGCTGACTGCTGTGAGCTCATTTGCATCCACTCCCTCCTGTGCACCCCAATCTCTGCTTTGTGGTGATGCATCTGTAGCTGCACCTCTCTCATTCCTTCTCAAGGAGACTGTACCTTCCATAACTGCTCATTCTAACGCCCACTGCACTTCCAATTTTAGGTACTGGCCTCTGGTCCCAAAGATGCAATGAAATTCAGATAGTGCCCTGGGAAATAACTTTAGGCAGTCATATTCTGATCTCCTAATGGCCATCCACAGTAAGTCTTCAATCTCATTGCCAATATGCATAATGCTACAGCCGCCACTTTCTCCTTTCTGTGTTAGGACCAAAAAGCTACCTTCCTGCTTTTTTCATAAGCACTACCTGGGAAAAACTGAAACACATTGTCTGTGGTGCTGTGTTAGGGCACATGATGAGTTTTCCAGCCCTAAACTTCAGCATTATTAAAACTCGGGGCTGGGTGATCTTTGCTATGTGGGGCTACCCACACACATTTCCTCACGATGTTGGGAGCAGTCCTCCTTGAATCGTGACAACATAAAAACATCCCCAGGTATCTTCACATGTCTCCTGGGACTGGGAATCACAAATATTTCTAGTTAAGAATTCCTGTCATAGAAGTAGTCAAGTGTCCAGGAAAATAATAAACACTAATACAGACTCAAGAAGAGAGGAACATGTACACACCACTGATGGGAATGTAAACTCGTGAAGCTACTATGGAAATAAGTATAAAGGTTCCTCAAAAGCTGAAGATAGATCTAATAGCTGGGTGGTGGTGGCACACACCTTTAAACCCAATACTCTGGAGGCAGAGGCAGACAGATCTCTGTGAGTTTGAGGCCAGCCTTATCTAGAGTGAGTTCCAAGACAGGCTCCAAAGCTACACAGAGAAACCCTATCTCGAAAAAAAAAAAAAGAAAGATGATAGATCTACTATATGATTCATTCAGCTGTGTCACTCCTGAACATACACAAAAGAATCAAAGCCAGTTTACAATAGAGATGTCTGAGTGCACATGTTCACTGCTGTAATATAATAGCTCAATAACCCGGAAATAAAGTTGGCCTAGGTGTCCAGCTACAGAATGAACAGAAGAAAATACCCCCACACACACACACACACAATTGGATTATTTATTATTCAACCACAAAGAACTAATATATACCCATTGTAGGAAAATGGAAGAAACTGAAGACCATTGCATTAGCATTATTTAGAATCAGTTAAACTCAGAAATAGAAATATTATATATTTTCTCTAATATGTTATGCAAAATCTAAAAAAGAAAAACAAAAATAAAAAAGGATTATTAGAGAACAGAACAGGGGCAGAGAAGAGAAGGTAGTGGATAGGATGAGTTGGCCATGGTCTATCACATGCAGGTTTGAAAATGTCACAATGAAACCTGCTACCTAATAAAATTAAAACATATAATGAAAAAAGAATGACACCCCAGTTTTTATTAAATTTAAAAAACTGAAAATTTGGTGTGGGATCATTGTCTGTATTCTGTCAATCATGCTTTAAATAAACGCTGATTGGCCAGGCAGGAAGTATAGGTGGGTCATCCAGACAGGAAGTAGAGGCAGGGCGATGAAAACAGGAAAATTCTAGGAAGGAGTAAGCCCATTCCTCTCATTCCTGTCCAGACCACAGAAGAAGCAAGATGTAACCTGACCTGCTGAAAAAGGTACTGAGCCATGTGGTTAATACAGATAAGAATAATGGGTTAATATAGGATACAAGAGCTAATAAGAAGCCTGAGCTAATGGGCCAATCAGTTTATCATTAATATAAACCTCTGTGTGATTTTCTTTGAAACCTTGCCGGCTATGGGAAAAGGGCAGGACAGAAACCCCAACAAGCAGGCCCTCATGTTACAAAAATTACTATTAAATAAAAAGATTCTTGTACTAAATGAAATTTGAATCAAGTTGTAATATCCCAGAATACACTCATGCCCTAGAATCTTAAGGGAAGGGGGCAAGGGACACAGCTTGGTTGGGAGAGTTTGTCTACTGTATACCAAGTTAGGTTTGATCCCCAGCACCACAAACACCAGATGTGGTGGTGCATGCCCGTCATTCCAATTGCTTAGGACAGGGAAGTGGGAACATCTGGAGTTCAAGGCCATCCTAAACTGCACAGCTGGTTGAAGGCCAGCCTGGGCTACATGAAAATGTGTCTCAAAACTGTAGGGTACAGAAAATGTGTAATCAGCGACATTGGTAAGAAGTGGAAAAGAGACGAGGGGAGGGGGGAATAAAGCAAGAAGAGCAGCATTTATAGTCCACACAGTGATGGTTAATTACTTACCAACTTGACCAGATGTAGAAGCATCAAAAAGACAAGGCTCTTGGGTCCTGCCTATGAGGGATTATCTAGATGAGGCCGATGGCTGCGTGAAGACCTACTGGGACTGTGGGTGGCCCAGTTCCATGGGCTGGGGAAACCCAGCTGAGGTGTACCAGCATTCACGACTTTCTATTTCCTGACTGCCTGGACCCTCTCCCCCATGGCCCACAACGGCCCTGAGTCAGGATGAGCCTCTCTCTTGAGTTACTTCTGTCATGTATTTTGTCACGGAGATAGGAAAAACAACTAAGACCCAGATGGACTCCGGGCCACTGAGGCACCACATGAGACTGTCCCTACCCTGCCCACCCCCCACCCCACAGCCAACTCACGCAAGAGTTAGAGAAGTGGAGGAAGAGACAGCTCTTGCTGCCTTAGGAGTCTGAAGTTTACATCAATGGGATATGAGTCCACAAATGGGGCATTCATGCTGGCTGAGTTTATTCAAACAGCCCTCAGGATGGCTAGCCTTTTCATCATAAGCAGTGGCTGCACCCCCTAACCATCATGTCACCTCATCACTGCTCTACACTCCCACACCTCCAAGGACCAGGGATAGTCACCACCAAGGCAGGTCCTTTCTGCCTGAGAAGATGCATCCTCATCACTGAAGGACTGAAGACATCTTAGGAGATGTGGGGACAACCACAGTACCATCATCCACCTACCCTGAGACCCCCTTCCATGCACTCAGTCTTCATGGGCATTCTCTTTCCACGATTAGAGGTACATTTCTTCATCTATAAAAGGATGTTTGGTCTCCAGGCATGCATAGATTACAAAGCCATTATAAGCCTCTCCTATCTATTCTTCTTCTTATTAATGTTAAATACTCATCTTGCTAGAGCCTGGGAAGCTGACACTTATTTTTTAAGCCAGTTCTCATCTCTAAAATGGACACAGATAATTAGATTGAGAACCCTGTTCCACCTAGCTCCCTGAAAGGATTGTCATTGTTTTCTCTGGTCTACTCGCTAGAACAACTCTTCTGCTTAGCTGGACCATATCTCAGTTTAATTGGCCTGCCCATGACAAACTCACTGTCATGTGTACTGGCAGGAGAATGAATTAGGAAAAGTTTCCTTTTCTGCCTCATGGTCTTCTCCTCCCCTTTTCTATGTTTAGCTTGTGTGGGCAGTTGGCTGGTACCAAATACAAGTTACTGCTTTAATTCCTGTTTCAATGAGACATTTTCTGCACCGAGGGGGAAGCTCAGGGCTGGAAGAAGACACTGAAATGTAGATCCCATGTCTGTCTCACCTCTGTACACTGGTAGGGCTTGTTGCATTTGGGGAAGAATATCTTCTACCAAGCATAGAGCAAGTGCTCCTTGGGAGGGCTGCACACAGATAAAGGAATCACATGCAGCTGTCTTGCTATGTCTTCCCTTGGCCAGCATCCCCAGCACACCTGCTGGTGGGCATGGGCAGCACAATACAGCTGTGGCGAAGTCACCAGTCTTGCCAGGAGAAAACAGAGTTGAAATGGAAGCAACATCATAATTCGATATTGCACATGGGGCTTGGCAGCAAGGACAAGCTCGGTGCTGAAAAGCGGCCAGGTTGTTTCTGGAGACAAAGTACGCAGTGTGACTGTCACCTGTGCAGCTCACAGGGTTGTAGACTGGACAGGTTATTTCCTCGCTCCTGGCCCCTTGGCGTGGAGCTTTAGACAGATCGTGTAACTTCTATGGTGACACTATTTCTAGGGACACACTAAACAATGTCCCCTCACTGCAGATAAAAAGCTGACGACGGGAACAAAGTGATGAACACAGGGAAGTTCAACTTGGTGGCCCAATCAGGCTTATTGGGGCTATTACAGGAGCGGACAAACTGAGGCAGCTGCAGCAGCAAAAGCTCGCCCTGTCGAGGGCAACAGCGCACAAAAGCTGGAATCATGGAATTCTCTGCACAACTTGCAGGCTGCTCAGCAGGTCAGTCTCCTTCCTTAGAAGTTGTTCATGTGCCTCTAACCATGGGGCCAGAACTTGAGAATCTTGGAAGGAGTTCCAGCTTCCCAGCATGTGAAGTTTGTTTCTATCCAGAGTGTCTCAGCTCCCTCCAGGACAGAATATTTCAGCTCAGAGGAAACTGCTATATGATGTAACATGAGGTCCTGCTACTTAGGGTTTTCTGTCCTGCCTGGTTCCCACAGCTGTTTAGCCCCAAAGAAAATCACACAGAGATCTCCATAAGTTATAAAACTGATTGGCCCATGAGCTCAGGCTGCTTAATAGTTCTTGTAACTTATATTAGCCCATTATTCTGATCTATTTTAGCCATATGGCTCGATACCTTTTTCAGCTGGCAGGTCACATCCTGCTTCCTTGGTGATCTGTGCAGGACTGGGAGGAATCAGCTTCCTCCTTCCCAGAATTCTCCTGTTCTCATTGCATCACCTCTACTTCCTGTCTGGTTTTCCCGCCTATACTTCCTGCCTGGCTAATCAGTGTTTATTTAAAATATGATTGACAGAATACAGACAATTCTCCCGCACCAATATGACACTCTCTAAACCTCTGTTTTCTCATCTAATGAATGGCACTACAATAACCATTCCTTCGTGGAGCTACGCTAAGTATGAAATTCAATCATATGTGTCATGAATGGAGGCTCCATAAGGTTAGTCCCTGAGGCAAGTCTCCATCTTATATCCTTTTTAATATGGGAAACACTAAGGGTTAGGTTCTATTGCCTGTCTAAGATCCTGCATCCAGTACACAGCAACCCTAAGATATGAATCCAGCTCTGTATGATGATGCAGTCAGGCTTTGGACTAGAGTTCAGGGGCTTTTGAGATCACAACTTGAGTGTCTGCCTTGGGTTTTTCAGTGTGAAGAAAGACCGAGCCCAGAGAGTCTTCAAGGGTGTAAGTTTTAAGCAGAGAGCCAATCCCACAAAACTAGCCTATTAGACTAGTCACAAGCGGTAACAACCTCTACACTTGCTTCCTCCCAGAAGCCTTCACTCTCTTTACCTATTATGTGGATGAGTCTTCTCTTTCTTGATTTTTGACCCTTGCTCTAGTTCACCTTTTCCACTCGAATCAGTAGCTCAATGCAAGACAGTTTTAGTCATGGTAGGAATGCCAGCCGGGCCCACTCTTATCTCCAGCAGGTGCTCTTCAGCCCATCACTTGCTACAGCCACCTCCTGACCACTCAAGCCAAAGCTTGCAGAACTCACAGAATAGCCCCTTGCCTACCACACCTCCTGTGCCCAGGATGTCCTTATTCCTCTTTGTCCTCATCCAACTATGGCAAATTTGCCTTCAAACCAGTGACTAATTCTATGTTTTTAATCTTCTCACTCAACATAGCGATCAGGCCACTGGGTCACTGCTGAAGACTACTGCAGGTTCTCCCAAATTTATTCTTCCTCTCCAACAGGTTATATCTAACTCAATACCAAAGAACATTTAAGAACAAAACAGATCAGTTTTTCCCCAGCCAAAAGACTGTGCTATCACCCTCTGGACCATCTTTCCACCCCCTCCTACTTTAATACTTTCCATAAAATTGGCAGTCCTTCCTTTCCAGCCCTAACTTGGACCTGTGTGCTCGGTTATATTCACCCTGCCCCAGCCATGTGGACCCTCAGCCCCATCAATTCTTTGTCCCTTGACCTCCTTTTGGTTTTCAGCCATCTGTCTCTCTGGTGAGTTGAATAAATCGCACCCCATAGACCTGTAGGGAGTGGCACTATTAGGAGGTATGGCCTTGTTGGAGAAGGTATGACTTTGCTGGAGAAAGTATGTCACTGGGGGTGGACTTCGGGATTTCAGAAACTCAAGCCAGGCCCAGTATCAATCTCTCTTCCTGCTGCCTGCTGATCCAAATATAGAACTCTCAGTTCCTTCTCCAGCACCATGTCTGCGTGCAGCCCTGCTTTCTGCCTTGATGATAATGGACTAAACCTCTAAGCTGTAAACAAGCCCTAACTAAATGCTTTCCTTTATAAGAGTTTCTGTGGTCATGGTGTCTCCTCACAGCAATAGAGACCCCAAGTAAGGCAATTAAAAATCTTATCAATTAAAACACTCAACCTTGGAGAGGATTTGACTTGAGACTCCCCCTGACTCATCTCCTAGTTTTATACTTGCACTGTGTGTATGACCAACTTGCATTTCTTTTGTTTTAGTTTCTCTCAGTGAGGCTGGAGAGCCCTGTTTTGTTTATCTCTCTCCGGAACCTTGACTGCAGCTTGGTTTCTAGTGTGTGAACATTCGATAAATAAGTATACCTTAGCTACATACAAATGAGGGGTTTTCTCCTACATTCTCATCTCTTAAACTCCATATTCACAGAATAAGAATGTAAAGCATAAATTGTCTCACGGTTAGCCATTTGTAACCAGTGGGCAAAGCCCTGGAACTCTTTAAATGTAATGAAGAATTCTAAATTCTGCCGTGTGCCATGTGATGGCGCCTCTGAAATGTTTGCCCTGAAAACGGCCCCCGTCTCCATGAATACAAATGAAGAAGGGTCGCTCGACAATTACCTTCAAAGAGTCTGCAGCATGTCTGTAATCACAGGCCGATTCTCCAGGCTCAGTCTCTGATGTGCACCCCTAAATTCACTTCATTAGTTTTAATTATCCCCGCCACGAGCAAGCGAAGATGTTGAAGCTATTTTAGAAATGGAATTAGCGAACTCGGAGGCCGGGTAACTTTCTCCAAGGTGTTTAGCTCTAATTGTCCTCCAGTTGCATAGAAACGAGGAGCAGCTACTTCTCTTCGTGGTGCACATTGGCGAAGATGCTGTTTGATAAGTGTCTCCATTCGTCTGGGCTCATGAAAACCAAATCCTACCAGACAGAGCCTAGCCCAGGCTGAGCCTTCACTACCTTCATCTGTGACATAAATGTGACACTAGAAACACTTCTATGAGTATCCCATGAGCACGCGCGCGTGCGCGCGCACGCACACACACTAGCCTGCAAATGCCATCATGAAACATCTCTCAACAGTGAGAGTCAGGGATGCTCAGTAGAAAAGACGAAGAAACAAAGAGCTGTATTTCATGATGGCATTTGAAATAGAGGATGCTCTAGGAGCAATCCTCCATCTTTTCCAATCTCTCTCAGTTCCTGTTTCTCTGTTCTCTCTCTGTATTTCTCTCTCACCCCTCCATCTCCCCGATAAACACCATGCACCCAATCACTTCTTACCACTACCAGCACTACCACACTCTAGTATAAGCCAATTATCCTCTTTGATTTTATCTGGACCACTATAAGAGGCTTTAGGGGACCCAGCCATTATTCTAGCAGTAACTCTTTACTGATCATCTATCCAGCAGCTCGCATGCTGGTTATAAAGAAAAAGATCCTTCACATCCCTCCTTCCTAGAGCCCTGCACATGTTTCTTCTCCTCGAATGTGGCTTCAGTCCCTATCGCACGCCCCAAGTCCCTAACGGGTCACCCTTCTGATGTCATCATTCATTACTAAATTCACTTCTTGGATATTTCTGAAACCCAGGACCCCTACCCCACTTTCCTCTGTGTTTGTTTTCCCCTCAACCCAGAATATGCTTGCAGTAAACATCTCTGTGTGTCAGTTTCTTTGATTCCCTTAGGTTACTGCTTGGTCACCCCCTCTTAGCAGCTTCCCCAGTTCATTCTGTCTAAATGCAATCTCATTGCTCTGTATCCGTGTGCCTTAGCTTTTATTCTATAACACAGCACTATCATCTCACAGCACTAAGTTAACCCAAATGCTTTAACTCATCTTATGGTACCTAAGAATGTGCTAGCAGGAGGCTTGAAGAAAATAAAGAGAAATTCAGTTTCAACACCTTTGGAAAGATAGAGCTACCTACCACCTCTCCACAGAGACATACACCATCCAGTGAGAAAACAGTGAGAGTCAGGGATGCTCAGTAGAAAAGATGAAGAAACAAAGAGCTGTATTTCATGAAGAAACAATGACAATGGTGACAATGATCAGTGTTATGTAAATTCAGTGCATCATGTCAAAGTCTGCAAGCAGAAATTTAAGACATGCATTATTGTAGGGTATTTTTTTAATGTTTGAGACAATCTGATGTATGCCAGGCTGCCCTTGACCTTGCTGTATATCCCAGATGACCTTGAGCTTCTGATCCTCATGCTTCCACTTCCCAAGTGTTAGGACGACAGACACCACACCTGGCGTATGCAATGCTGGGGGTTGAGCCAAAGGCTTTGTGTGTGCTAGACGGGAACTCTACCGATACAGCAATGGCCCGAGTGCACCGCTGTCCTATCTTTGGTAGGAAGAAACTGAGTCTTAGAAAGATCAGCGATCTTTTCTAGCATCACACCATTAAGATTCTGAATCTAAACCGACGCGCACCTCATTTCAGATACATTTTATCATGCACTAGGGGAATCTACTCAGTCCCGTTAGCTCCATGTATTTCTTACAACAAATGGAAAAGAGAAATCTAGGATGGGAAAAAAAAGACTTGTAAAATCATTTCACCCACCACTGACTCCTCTAGCCCTAAATGGGCTCACCAATCCTAGAAGGGAGTGCTGTAACCCACGGGACCTGAGGTATGGCTCTCCAAGTCATAAGTGCTGTAACCCATGGGACCTGAGGTATGGCTATCCATGTCATAAGGGCTATAACCCATGCAACCACCTGAGGTGTTACTGTGCACATCACATTCAAAGATCTCACTAACCACAGCTCTTTGCCCTTCCTTAGTCTTCTGCTGCTGTTTGCAAGGGAGTATACAAACTTCCAGACACTGTGGTGCACTTTATAGCAGGAAGCTTCTGAATTTTTAAGGATAAGAGGCTTAGAAAGACATGGTATGTGGATTCAGGGTACCCCAGAAGACATACCTCATAAATATTTATGAAGTTCTGCTATGGGGAGTGGAGACATGATGGTGTTTGGCTAATCCTGACTGCCAACATGATGACATTGGGGAGCATCTAGGTGGTTACTAAAGCACACCTGTAGGTGTGTATAGGCTCTTTCCAGGAACAGCTAATCTAAGGGGGAAGCACACCTTGAGTGAGGACAGTGCCATTCCTAGGCTAGAGCCCCCTGTGGATCTCTAGTTCAGGCACTGTCTCTGATCCCTGACTGCCATGATGGGAACTGCTCCTCCTGTCTCCACATCATAAAGACTAAAACCTCTGAAAATACGAGCAACAGAAGCTAGTTTTCATGGACCCCTTACACAGACAAAACTTATACTAACTGCAGATCCCTTCTGCTGGACCGGCAATCTCACTCCAACACCAGATCAAGGGAGGAGAACAGCCTCAAGCAGTAAACCCAGTGCAGACTGAACAGCAAGCGACCACGTTAGCAGGTTTCAGGGACATGGTGGGCTTGAGATCAAACGTGAAGACTAGACTCTGCATGGCATCTGCCAAGAATGTAGCACTCTACAGACCAGGTGACCTCGGTAAGCTTGGGCTTGCCAACACACAGCCGGGGTGTTGCAGGAACTAAACAGATAATGCCTTAAAGATAAAGGTACAGTGCCTGGCTCATGGTAGGCACTGGGTACATGAGGTTTCTTGTGGAAACACATAAGAAGGAAAGAAGGGCAAGAGTGGAGGAAGGAGGGAGACAAGAGAAAAGGAAGGAAAGGACCTATTTCTATTCAGACTTCAGCATATATATATATATATATATGTATATATATATATATATATATATATATATATATATAACCAAAGCATTGAAATCAGTTTGTCAAAGGACATCTGCACCCCCCATCTGAAATATTAGTCACCAAAGTGAGGATTCTGCACAATGTATCAACTGATAGACACATTTTTAATGTGATGAGCACGCTCTGGAATATGAGTCAGCATTTGAAAAGAATGAGATTCTGTCATTTGAGACAATGTGGATAAATCCAAAAGACACAATAATATGTAAAATAGGCTGTGCAGACTGAAAATGAGACCTGCCTAAACAGGTGTCTGTACCAACCCCACTGAAGCTCAGAGAGCATCGCAGAGGAGCGTGAAGATCTCGGAGAGAAGGGCTGTGAAGGGCTGTGAAGGGCTGTGAAGGGCTGTGAAGGGCTGGCCGCCTTCCGGATATGCCATCGCCCATGCAGCAATTGCAGTTGCCTGCAATGCGCCTTTACAGGATTGGTCCAATGAGTTGTCAGTCACAAACCAGGGAAAGTTCACTGGCCCCGCTCTGCCTGCTAAAATATTAACCATTTATGGATTCTGGAAGAAGCAGTCATTGTCTCAGCCACAGAGGAGCCACAGGCTCTTGTAGACAGTAAACTTGTTACCACACAGGCTAAACTAACTGGATCACAAAACCGAAAATGAAAAGGCCTGAATGTGGGAAGGGACTTTGGGTGGAGGTAAGAATATGCAGCACAGTAACCATCATGCCCCGTCGGCACGTGGTATTAGAAAAGACTCCATCAAAGTGTTCTTTCAAAAAGTAGAGCGGCAGTGGTGGGCAGGACATTGGCCGAGGAAGTAAGGCACAAGAAGAAAGTTCTTGTGATCTGTCGCACAGCAGGGCAACAACTGCAATTGATCACAAGTATTTTATATTTCAAATCTGCCGGAAGCGTGGATCCTAGCATGCCCACCACAAAGAAGCGCGCCTTTGTTTGAGCTGGCAGGTGTGCTAACTCATCAGGTTGCCTCATTCTACAAAACAACCAGAGTCTGTGTTAAGTATTTCGTTGTACCCCATTAATATACACAAATCACCATTTGCCAATAAAAATAAAATTAATACAAATCCAAGCAGAGAAATGAAATAATCTTTAACGTGACCTGGCATGCCAGTTTGAGCTAAGATAACCTGCAGTGGAAGAAACTAATAAGAAGCCAGTTCTGGGAAAGCATTTAGTCCAGAATAAAATGTCCTTTAGGAAACCAAGGGCTGGGAGATGGCTCAGTCACAGAGTGAGGACCTGACTATGTGAGCCAGCCCAGTGGCACTCATGTATCCCCAGTGCTGGGGAGACTGAGCTGGGGAGACCCTGGCTCACTGGCCACTTAGTCTAGCCAACTTGTTAAGTTCCAGGTCCAGGGAGACATTTGCCTCAAAAAAAAAAAAATGTGGAGGACTGGAGAGATGACACAGAGCTTAAGAGCACTGGCTACCCTCCCTTCCAGAGGACCCAGGTTTGATTCCCAGCACCCACACGGCAGCTGACAATTCCCTGTCTGTAACTCCAGCCCCAGGAAATCTGACCCCTCTTCTGCAGGCACTGCACACGTCATGAACAAACAGCTTGAAGGAGCCTCAGGGTCATCACAGGACACCCCAAGCACCAAATTCTCAGCACAAAGGAGATATATTACCCCCAAAGGGTTCTGCCTCTTGACTGAGTGAAGGGAGACAGCAAACAGCAGGTGTCTCTGTAGGAGTGGCTTTTAAGGACCAAAGGGGAAGTCTGTGCTAGGGTGAGTTGGTAAGTAATGACGGGACATGTTAGCCAATGTTGCCAAATAGTGAGTTTTGATTGCTGGACCTTAATGTTTTGATAGTTAGATCTTTCAGTCCGGCAAAAGGAAGTGACCAAATAAGGGAACAGACCTTGGTGACTAGCTTTAGGAATGTGATCTAATGGCTTAGCAAGAGAGCAGAAAGGGGAGAGGGCAAGACTGGCTGGCACCATGTTTGCCATGCTTGGGCCTGTTAGGAAGCCCTTCACACCCATACACAAAAAAATAAAAATAAAGAAAAATTTTCCATTCATGTGAAGAACAACTGAGGAAAGACACCAGAGACATAGGTCTCTGGCCCCCATATGCACCTGCACACACACATACACACATGCAATGCATAAGTTTACATATGGAACTGCATATATATGTGCATGCACACATGAACACATACACACTAAACAGGTAGGACTAAACATCCCTCATCCCTTTTCCCAATACCAACTTCCTCTCATCTTGCTTCTACTCTCTTGAGTACTGTGTCAAATTATCACAATTAAGATATGGGAGGCAGAGGCAGGAGGATCTCTGTGAGTTTGAGGTCAGCCTGGTTTACAAGAGGTAGTTCCAGGACAGGCTCCAAAGCTAAAGAGAAACCCTGTCTTAAAAAAAATAGAAAGAAAAACAAAACACTGCCTGTAGATACCAAAATGTGGGCATCAGCATGGCAACTGAACCAAGATCCTTAACAAGGTCCAACTCTTTGTTCTAGAAATATCTTGTTAGAAAAAATCATCGGGAAAAAAATCTTCAGGAGATATTTTGAAATTCAAAGTTTTGTGTACCACATTACTTGCCATACAGGAAACAGAAAACAGCCCAACTACCCTGTCACAGACACTGACTAAGCAAGGGTTTGTTAATACGACAGGTTGAGGGGTGCGCACTGTAATATTGAGGGATGGCTTGCCCCACAATGACTAGCAAAATAATGAGAATGCAAAATCATATTGTTTTTGTCTGAACTGTACAGAGAAAAGATATTTTTAAAATATCAGAGTGGATGATTCTTTGTGTTATGTTTAAGAATAATTTTGTTCTGCTTTGAAATTTTTCGTATTTTCCAAAGTAGCATAATGAGGATTTCTTTCTCCCTTATTCCATTACAAGGAGACAACTCTCTGCCCACTACAGGAACCCACCTTTATCAAGCACTGCTGGGCCAGAAGAGGTGGTGTACACCCATATGCCAGACCTCAGGAAGCTGAGGGAGGAAGCACACAAGTTCAAGGCCCACCTGGGCTTCACAGTGACACGCTACTCCAGAATATATATGAAGCTGCTGTGGGAAAGGTGGGCAAAGGGAGAGCGCTCACCAGGAGTGAGCAAATCCAAACAATGCTTAGAGGTCAGCCACAGAGGCCAGGGGAAAGTGTTTCTTTATTTTCCTTTTTTATTGTTTTTATTGAGCTTTCTATTTTTCTCCACTCCCCTCTCTTCCTTCCTTCTCTCCTTCTACCCACTCCAATGACCCCCAAACTCTGGATTTACTCAGGAGATCTTGTCTTTTTCTACTTCCCATGTAGATTAGATTCATGTATGTCTCTCTCAGGGTCTTCTTTATTGTCTAGTTTCTCTTTGTGTCTAAAAGCCACTTATTAGTGATAACATAATATATTTGTCTTTCTAAATCTGGGTTACCTCACTCAATATGTTTTTTTCTAAATTCATCCACTTGCCTGCAAATTTCAAGATGTCATTTTTTACCACCGTATAGTACTCCATTGCATAAATGTACCACATTTTCCTTATCCATTATTCAGCTGAGGGGCATCTAGATTGTTTCCAGGTTCTGGCTATGACAAATAATGCTGCTATGAACATAGTTGAGCACATGTCCTTATGGTATGATTGAGCATCCTTTGGGTATATATCCAACAGCAGTATTGCTGGGTCTTGAGGGAGATTGTTTCCTAATTTTCTGAGAAATCACCATACTTATTTCTAAAGTGACTGTACAAGTTTGCGCTCTCACCAGCAATGAGGAGCGTTCCCCTTACCCCACATTCTCTTCAGCATAAGCTGTTATCAGTGTTTTTTGATCTTGGTCATTCTAACAGGTGTAAGATGGAATCTCAGAGTCATTTTCATTTGCACTTCTCGGATGGCCAAGGATACTGAGCAATTTCAAAAGTGTTTCTTCAGAACTGCTTCCCAGGCTTCCCTGAAAACTCCTGCACTCTGTCCTCCGTGAGCAGCATCTGAGGGAGGACAGATTTCCACACACTCCAAAGCCTACCGGGGGACCAGGGGCAATTTAAGAACTGCCATTTTGGGTTAAAAGAAGAGTAAGTTTCTAGAGAGAAGACCAGAGAAGTTATTACACCAAGAGAACCATCAGGGATAGAAAGGATGGGGAAGAGGATGAGAAAACAAAGCAACTGTGTCTGCTCTGCCTGACTCTGCCTGTAAAGACAGAATCAAAGGTATCTTCACCTAGCTGGGGCACGGACAACAGACCAAAAGTTCCACCAGTCTAGCTTGGTGAGAGGATGAGTGTGTTGGGGTTTCTTATGAAACATAGCATGAGTAACTCAAAGGCAACTGAAACATGGAAGAGCCGGAGGGCTGACTAAGGAACACTTTATCCTTGCACAATTTACAGGTAGCTCCCAACAACAACCTCCTCTCTCTCAGTCATTGTTTCTGATTTCTCAACCACAGAGAAGGTGGTTCTTAAAGGTTTAGGAACTTCCCAAGTCTTAGGAGCCACCCTCCTTCCTACAGAACGGAATATTTCCCGTTGGAGGATTGATTCTAAGAGACAAGCACACAACTGAGCCATGTGAAGGGACAAAGGGGAGAGTCGGGACCTGAGCTCTATCCTTACCACCCGCCTAATAACAAGGAAAACATAGTACAGTGCCCCTGTCACCCAAGAAGGGGGAAGAGAGACAGGAGTGTCCCTCAGACCTGATGGTCAGCCATTCTAGCCAGATCAGTGAGGCCCAGGTTCCAATGGAGATTCTGTCTCAATAAACAAGGAGTTCCTCCCAGCCCACACCCTTCCACTGGTGCAGACCTAGAGTGTCCATGGTTCTTTCCCACCACCCCTTTCCTTCCAGATCATTCCCATTCCTTTGTGACTCTCTTCTAACCCAGGGAACAGCTCTCTGTGAGGGGCCCTACAGCCTCTACACTTTAGCCTCTACAGTCTAGGATCTGGAATGGCAATAGCAATGAAGGATCAGAACACTCACCCAATAAAGACAAAAACCTAATATCTACACCAAGAAACACTTCAAAACATTCTAACTTCAGATGCCTAGATCCCAGCACAAAAACACAAATAACAACAGCCAAGATAACATGCCTCTTCCAGAAAGAAGCCAGTGACACACTGCCACAGGTCCTGGGAAAAGCTGTGTACCTGGAGCACAAGACTAGACTTCAAAACAGCATTTATTATGTTCAATGACTTTAAGGAGGATGTAAAAGCCAAGGTAAAGAGTTGTGAGGGTTTGTTTTAATTCAATACGACCCAATCTAGAATCAGCTTGGACGAGTTTCAATGAGGGACTCTCTAGATCCGGTGGCCTGCAGGTATGTCTGTGGGCCGCTTTCTTGGTTTCCATTAATTTATATGTGAAGATATAGCTCAAAAGTTGATGGTACCACTTCCTAGGCTTAGATCCTGAATCTTTTAAGAGTAAAGAAATAGGTGGAACAGTAGGCATCCATGCATTTATCCCCTCTGTGTTCTTGACTGTGGAAGAGACTAGCTACTGAGTTTCTGCCTTGACTTTGCAGTGATGATGAACTGTAACCTGCAGTCAGAAGCTACAAAAACCTTTTTCCCGAAGTTGTTTTTGTTATCACAGCAACAGAGATGAAGCTAGGACAAAAGCAGCCGAGGAAGACTCCCAATATCAACCTCTCTGACCTACATACACATGCACACACACACGTACACAATACACAGACATATACACATGCAAGCATACACACATGCACACACATACATGCATGCATGCACATGCACACACTCACACTGAAGCCTTTTATTGCTCGACTGTATCTGTGACCTGTTTCAGGAATGCGTACCACCACCATCCCACACTTCCAAATTTTAAAGGATCTAAAACAATGAGCATCTTTTAGCAATCATGAAATAATAAAAGCTGAGAAAATTGAAGGTAGAGAGAAGCTCAGCCAAGTCCCTGAGCTTCTCACAGGCTAGAGAAAAGAGACCTCCTCTATGTCACCCTCGTGACCCCAAGAGTGAGCATAGCTGTTGTGTGTAAATGACACATCCAGATCAATTTGTGTGACAAATGGAAAGAAGTATGGGACATGTCAGGCCACAGCAACGGTTATGTATCTGCACTCTCTGAAATCACACCTCCATCCCGAGAGATAACACGGGATAAGTCAGCGTTGCATCTGATTCCGACGCGAAGATGAGAACAAATCACCCTTTTTCTGAGCTCACTTTGACAGATTATGAGTGTGTCCCCAAGACTAGAAATATTCAAGTTACAAAAGCAACAGAAGCACATCACAGTGGCTTGGACAGCCACATTGTTGCAAGAAGAGTCCTCTGAAAACCTAGAGAAAACGAAATGTCAAAATTGTCTAGTGATATGTGGGTGTTTTAGGCTACAACAAGGTCTCCCCTCCTGAACCCAAGTGGCCTTCTTCCTCCATCAGAGCCCTGGTTCCAACATCTCCACAGTCATGCAAAAGCAGCCTCACTAGAGGTAGATAAAGGTTTCTGCACACGTCTTCATATAGAGTCTTCAATAATAAACAAATATTAATAGAATCACCTGCTTCCTGACACCTTGCCAGAGGTAATCTCCACGAGGGCAGGGACCGTGTCTGTGTTTCTCATCATATTCTCAGTTCCCAGAAAAATCTAGGACATGGTAGATGCTCAGTTGCTCTTTTGGGTATGAGATGGTAGGACGAAGGAGAAAGTCCTCAGCTTAAAGTAAGCTTCGTAGGACGGCAGGTATTAAATTACTTTAATATTCTTTACTAAATTCCCTTTGAATTGCATTTTTTTTCTGTTCCTGGGAGGAATTAGGCTCCCTTATCACCAAAATTTAAGAGGATTTCTTTAATATGAGTTGTATTAACCTGAATATAACCCAGCAATAATTTTTCTTATGCTGTTCTGACAGCAAATATAACTCAGAGAAATGTGTGAATGTTTCGAGGAAAGTACAGATACTTCCTGAAGTGCCCGTGAAGGAGCAGCAAGTATCCGGGGTGATGAGAACATACTTTTTTACTGTTTTTATTGAGCCATACATTATTCTCCATTCTCCTCCCTTCCTCCCCTCTCCCCTTCTGCCCTCGGGGACATGCTTTGCTTTGCCATCTCAGGCACCATGTTCATATATGAAGAGGCACACAGAGAAACTTAAACTTCATATACAAACTTTTATGGAGGCAAAATCAAACAAAAAATAAAAAGCTTCAAGATCCCTGTTGAAGGTAAGGGAAGAGTCTTCTCCTCCAATCATATCCATAGACTATTTACTCTAGAAAACTTGGGTAGGGATTCCTTGTTGTCTATGGGAGATTGATTCAAGGATTTCCCTACCCTGTCCCAAATAACACAATTTGCAAAGAAATCTCTGTCTATGGGACTGTGTAGTACTTACTACACAGTAAGTAACTCTTCCCTCAGTCTCCCTTACACTTTAAATCATTGCAGATTATTTAGAACACCTAATAACAATGCAACTGCTATGTAAAGAATTGTTCCACATAATTTTTTTTTATTCTTGAGAATTTCATAGAAAGAAGTATGGTATTCACCCTCCATCCCCCCTTTCAACTTCCTGCCATCCCTTTCAACACATCCTTTTTTCATTGCTTTTTTTTCCTCATAACCCACTAAGCCCATTTATTGCTGCGCATATGTCCAAGGGGGTGGAGCCATCCACAGGAGCATGGGGAAATCTATTATTGACTACATCCTCCAAAAAAAAAGAATGATTCTTCCTTCCAAGGAACTATCAACTGCCAATAGGTCCTCAGTAAGTGGTGGGCCTGCAAAGTATTCACCCCATTGTCTTTGGTTACCTATCGCAACTACATGGTAAGACACTATTGTTGAAGACACTGAACAGTTTGGCAGCAGGACATAGAGAAATCAACCTCAAACTGATCACAACACTTCCTCCCTGACTGTTAGCTTTTATAGTGACAGGAGGTGCTATTCAGGCAGCTGAGAGAGTGAAGACATCCATGGTCTTACCTACCGCTAGATTCCCAAATGCTACAAGACCAATTTTCCAGACAAGCTGGCCCACTAGTGCATAGTGGCATGATTGTTATAGGTAACTAACTGATTTTGGACGGGATTTGACATCTATTCCACAATAAGGAATCCCATGCCTGGTACTATAATTCTGGTGAAAGAACTTGGCTAAAGAGGTCATAGGCCCTAAGGTAAACTTGCTGTCACATTTTTTCTAAATTGTCCTGCTACCAAAGTGCTGTCTACACTGCTATTTAGAGAATCACGACAAAAAAAAGATGTATATATACTCAGGTACCTTTTTTCCAAATATTTCCCATATGGTTAGTTAAATTCCTGGACATGAAACATGTAGACACAGAGGCCCAACTAATCTTAAGTCCTTTCTAGCTCTTTGAAATGTATGTACGTCTTTTTTAAAAAAAAATGATTATGCCTTTTGCCATGTGAGGAACCAGAGATGTTTACTCTGAGACCTGAGAGTCATCTGTTTAAAACTAAGGAGGAAGCCAACACTCTACCTCCCGCTATCTGAATCCAAGTCACCTCTAGGTCAAATCCTACCTCTAGGTCACAAAACTGCCTCCTGTCATGGACCTGTGAGAGGCTTGTTCCTCCTTTGATGGAACCAATTGGCAAATGCAGATGGCCACCCCAGTTACCAAGAACCTGGAACCTGGGGTGAACAGGACTGGGCACTGCCTATCTTGAGAATGGGCATAATGGGCGGCACCTGGCGGGCTACATAAAGGACCTGGACTTTTCCCCATCTTTGCTTCTCACTGTGCTCTGGCTCAATGCTTATTCAGCAATGCAACTGTTCTTTCTTTTCTTCTGAGTCAAAGCAAATTTTGTTTTCCACTGTATTCTCTTTATAGCAACTACCCTCGTTAAGAAATAGAATATCCCAACACCCAGGAATTCTGTACTTCTTTGAATTGAGAGCTCTCCACCCAAGCACTCACTCATACTCTATTGCCATGGGCAAGATCTATCTGCTCTAGAGTCTCTTATAAATGAGTCCCACAGTATTTACTCCTTTGAAACATTGAATGTTCTTGGGATCCATTTACTGTCACATATCACAGTAGGATTGCAGGTTATGATGTCACAACTGTCTTTTCTCTATCTGTAGACAGTCATCTTAGTTGTTTCCAGTATGAGACTATTATAAATACAGCAGCTGTGAACACTCGAGTATTTCCATTTCAATTTCACTTTGGAAAAATACCAAGAACGATATTATTGTATCGTATAAGAAGATGTGTTTAACAATTTTAACATATTTGTTAAAATTTGACATATTTTCCAAAATGGCTGTATCATTTTATGTTACCATTGGAAAGTTCCAGGGTGTCTACATACTCTTTAAACCTTAATGTGCTGTTTGTTTATTTGTTTTGTTTTGTTTTGTCTTGCAGTGTGGGTCTTGTTATGTAGCCTAGATTGACTATGAAATAAAAAATCCTCCTGTCTCTGCCTTCCATATACTGGAGTTTAAAGTGTGCAGCCACCAGATGGCTCATGTTAAATCTTTTCATTTTAAATGTTCTAACACATTTGCATCTATGGTTCTGCTTTGACTATTTCTGCCACGAGGATGTTGCACAATGGTTATAGCAGGAAATGCCTGGAGGGTATCCGGGCAAGTTATGTCACCCCTCTAATTGCAGGGGAAACAAAGTAACACTAGCCATTGTCTAAAAGCCCCAGACCAGGTTGGTGCAACCATAAAGAATAAGTCTTTATCATCAGCTCTCTTTCTAATTAAAAAATATAGATGAATCTCTAAAGTCTAGGAAAATTGAAAACGAAGACTAGGTCAGAATCAGAAACTGAAAGTATTGGTATTTTGTACAAAGTTCAGTATCAGCCACAATGGCAATAATGCTAGCTGAGCATTTACTATCCCCAGTCATAATTAAAAGCCCTCTCTTGGAATTCAGGGAATCAATTCAACAACCTACTGACAAAGCTTTAGTTAGTAGCTGGATTGCACACAAGAGCTTGACAAAGATAATAAACAAGCATCTGTCTATGGTCAACCCTCCCAGCTGGCAGCTGTGAGCTCAGGGGGCTTCGAACCACCTTCTGCTCTTTGCTCTATTAAAGACCAATATTTTAGAGACAAGGAAAAGCGGCTGTCTTAGAGTTTCTGTTACTGAGAAGAGACATCATGACCATGGCAACTCTTATAAAGGAAAAACATTTAATTGGGGTGGCTTACATTTCCAAAGGTTTAGTCCATTATCATCTTGGTGAGATATAGTGGCGTGCCGGCAGACATGGTGCCAGATAACTAGTGAGTGCCCTACAGTTTAACTTGCAAACAAGAGGAAATGGTCTGTGTCACAGGGCTAAGCTTGAAACCCCAAAGCCCACCCCTGCACTGGCACACCTCCTCCAACAAGGCCACACCTACCACAACAAAGTTACACCTCCTATTAGCACCACTTCCTTTGGGGGCCATTTTCTTTCAACCACCACAGAGACTAAAACACATTAACTCTAAAGCCATTTCTGACAACTCTGAGGCCATTTCTGAGGTAGTGCTCCCTCCTTCCCCTGGGAACCAAGGACCTAACAACTACACATGTACATACCAAAACATACCAAAATGTTGGGAACTTTCCATCTCCCTGAGTCCTTGTGAGTGTTCTCCAAATAGAGCTAAATTGGGACAAGATAACCCACAGATGTCCACAGATGTTTTGACTCAGTCCCTGGGAAAGGGGCAAAGTAACCCTCAAATGTTTCCTCTTACCTCATCTGATCTGGCAACCGCTCTCCAGCCAATTATTGGTAATAGCCCTTTGAATAAGCCAATCATAATAGTTAAAGAACAACCCCCAGACTCCCACCTTGTTTCTGTGGCTTTTTGTTTCAAAAGTAGGCTGTACTCACCATTCAGGGTCTTTCTGGCTTCTTGAATGCTGAAATACCCTGTCGCGACAGAATAAATAAAATCCTCATGCTTTTACATCAACTGTGGTGTGAGAGATGGTCTCTTGGGGTGACTCTTCCTGGTAGTTGGACTTCAGGGTCCAACAGTGGTGGTAGCACACACCTTTAATCCTAGCAGCTTGGAGGCAGAGGCAGGTGGATCTCTGAGAGTTCAAGGCCAGCCTGGTCTACAAGAGCTAGTTCAGGACAAGTTCCCAAGCTATAGAGAAACCCTGTCTTGAAAAAAAAGAAAAAAGAAAGAAAGAAAACACATTGCCTAGAGTACTGGAGCCCTTTTTATTCTGGACTAAAATGCCTGATGCAATCAACTTAAGGGTTTGTTTTGGATCACAGTCTGAAGGTACCGTCCGTCATCTGTTACAGGGGTCTTGGGTGAGGGATGATCACCTAGGGGTACCACTGAGTTCCTACATGGGCAAGACTATGAACTGGAAAGCACCACTTGGACCAGAGAATGAAGGAAGAAGGGACAATGGAAGGGTGTGGCAATCAGACAGTGTGGCTGGAAGCAAAATAGGCCACTTCTCCAAAAGCAAAAGAAACAGAGATCTGAGGCATGAAAACTAGAGACCCCGAGGGTCCTGGACAAAGCAATGGCTACAGATCTAGGGACATCTGACAGAGGGAAGGCTATAGATTGATTGGGACTCGAGAAACACCAGCCACACAGAGAGAAAACCAACAAGCTGTAAACTTTATAGAAGAGATAACCAGCTCCCTCCCCCTGGGAAGTGCAAGTCTGGGGGAGAAGCTCTGGATCAGGCTTTTTGTAGGCTCCTGGACTACCCCAGAATAGACTCTTCCCCCTCCCAACAACCATTTTTGTAACAATTACAATCTTCTGGGGTGGGGGATGGAGAGGAGGGAAGGCTGCACAAGACCAGAAGCAGGGAGCAACCTTTCCTAAAAGGACACATCTTTAACCATGGTGGCCCAAGTCGTTGCTGTGCCCTACCTCCCAGGTCCGCTTCAGCTCACTGTCTGTTTTTCCTGTGGCCAAGGATCCCAACCACATGTAGGTGAGTCTTCCCACCTCAGTCTAGAGACTGCTTCACAGCTATGCCCACAGGTTTGTCTCCTTGTGCGGTGCTATATCCCTGAAGTCGGTCATCAGTGCGAACCTGGTCAGTGTGCCCAGAGCTTTGAACCCGGATGTCCCCCATTTCAACCCCATATGCCTTCATTATCCTCCCACTGGAGAATATAGTGGTTCTGGAAGAGTCTTCAGAGAAACTGGGCATTTCATGGCTGCTTTCCTCCTCTAAATATTGGACACTGGTGGCCAAGTTCAAGTCACATCTGAGCATGATGAATAGAGAAACAGGAAGAAGAAGCCATCTTTAGGTTAAGCTAGGGAGGGCAGGATGAAGCTCCTGAACCATGAGAGGGCCAGGCAGACAGTGAAATGCCATGTGTGCCTGAACCCCCAGGCCCGCTTTTCCCACTGCACTGGACTGGTCTGAGGTGAAGAAGTGCTTGCTACCCTTTTTATTTCACAAACTGTGTTAGAAGATAAACACATCTCATGTTGGTAGTTTCTGTGTTTTTAAAACATAAGCTGTTTGCAATCCTGTCAGAAATGGACAAATGATAGAGGCGGTACCCTGCAGGAAGAGATTTCCCTTGTGGAGGTTTGCTTACACCTATTGGAACGCTTTCTGGGTGTACCATATGGAAGGAAGTTCAGAGAGCGTCAGCTTGAGGGTGTTGCATCTCTGAGGGGAAAAGTTTCCCCAGTGCAAGCATTATAGCTCAGATGGAAAGGTATCCTGTCAGTCAACAGTCAAGGAATACCACAAAGTCACACCACACAACAAACCTCACACAAGAGACTTATTGGGAAGGACACAGGAGGGTGGCTGCCTCTGCTCTGTCGAGAAGAAGCCGAGAATTGACGAGGAGGCAGGCTTTACATGGGATTTTCTTGGGGTTGGAGTTTTCCTGGGAAGAGATTTCCATGGTGGGGATTGGTAGAATTTCAAGTCCTGAGCTTGGAGTGAGACCAGGGATTGGTGGGATTTTGAACTCAGAGATTAGTGGGTTTTCAAGTTCAGGGACTGATGAAATTTCAAATCTTAGAAAAAGCTCAGGCTTTTTACCCAGGCAGACCAGAACAAACTGCAAGGCTATGCCTTGGAAGGAAGTGCCACAGTGAAACCCACCCCTTTGCTGATGGTGGCCGATGACATTGCTGACTGGTAACGCATGGAATCCCCGAGGTGACACAACCCCAGGTCTGTCTGTAAGGGAGTTTCTAGATTCCGTTCACTGAGGTGGGAAATCCCATCCTGAATTGGGCAGCACATTCCAGGGGTGAAGCTGCGGCTTCCCTGAAAAAGCAAAAGCTGGCTGAGCAACCAGTTCAAGCCCCTCTGCTTCCTTATAGCGATGCTGTGACCAGATGCCTCACACTGCTGCCACACGCCCTGGCCACCATAAGGGACTCTCGAGCAGTGACGCCAGATGAACCCTTCCCTTTAAGTTGCTTTTCTTTGAGTGTTAGTTCACAGCAAGAAAAGTAGCTAATATACAACTCAGAAAATTATAATGACTTACATTTAAAGAAAAACACCCATTCTAAGTATTGAAAAAAAAACTAGAGAAAAGAATTTTTTTGAAAATAAAAGAATTCATCAGTTTGATACTAAAATGACTTCCCCCAAAGGAGAAATCCCCAATAAATGTGCAGCTTCACTTCCTCTCAGCCCACTGGTGGAAGCCCACCTCCTCCCAGATTCGAGATCTTCACTTACATCAGTTTCCTAACCTACGTTTGTCACCTAGGAGACGAAAGCAATGATGCTGTCTAATAGCACAGGCTCTGTCGCATCAGCAAACTCCCAGCCGAGGAAGTTCTGTTAAAGCAAAGGGGTGAAGGAACTTGCCAGGACACACCTGATGGAAAGAGGAAGCAGGCTCACACACACACTGTGAAATGCATGCACACTGTCACATACATACACATGTGTGTGTGTGTACAATAAATAAGAAAATGCAAAAAATATAAAATTAATCCACACTGAGCAAGACCTGAAGGATAAGACCAAGAAAACATACAGAAATCATACAACTGTGACAGGAATTAGGAACAGACACATGCAAAGGCCCCGGGAAAAGAAGGGGTTTGTTTCAAAACCATAGACCTCAGGAGCAAGAGGCTTAAGGCAAAGACAAGTAGAGCAAAACTTTGGGGACAGGGTGTGGAATTGGGGTTTTAGTCCCAAAGAGCTAATGGTGGTTTATAAAGGGTATTAAAGGGTGTTAATGGAAGGAAACCACATAATTTGATTCATCCAGAGGGAACTGGAACAATCTCTTTATACACTGTGAGTATTTGCTGTTTTCCATGGTTTACTAAAGTGCAGGTAGAGGCTAAGTGGAACTCATGGACAAAAAGAGAGCACAGAGAAGATGGAGGACAGACTCACCAACCAGACACAGAAGAAGGAGGAAATGAACCAACCAGACACAGAGGAAGAAGGAAATGAACAACCAGACACAGAAGAAGGAGGAAATGAACCTGCTGTGCTGAAAAATGGTACCACCATGTGGCAGAGTGTAGATAAGAAATTTGAGCTAAAGTTGTAAGAGCTAGTTAGTAATAATCCTGAGCTATTGGTTGAGTATTTATAATTAATAATAAGTCTCTGAGTGGTTAGTTGGAAATAGCTAGATGGAGAGAGCTGACCAGTGATCTGACAAAAAACAAAAGCAAAAACCCCATATACAAAAGTGCTGGTTGAAGTACTGAGTTCAGCAGCTACGGGAGAGAATACACACAGTTGAGAGCTTGCATGTGGAAGCTGATACTCTCATGGATGAGTTCATCTGCCTTGCTCTGAGCATAAGCTGGAACTTAAAGGGTTCATGTCCCCAAACTGGAGAGAGTGCTAGCCAGGCCACTCACACCTGGGGCAGTGGACTCAGGAGCTAGGCCTTTTGATACAGTTGAGCTTATTAAAGCTTCCCAGCTTTGCCAACATGGTTCTGAGGTTCTATGGCAAGACAACATCCTTATCTAGCTAAAGGGCATTCCCCACAGGGCTATATCTGGACTCCTGCCCTCAAGAGCAAGAATGACCCAAGTCCTTCCCTACCACTTGGTTGTTTTTACTGCTGAGACAAACTTTGTAAGAAGCTGGTAATGAGGCCAGGAATCCTGGAGGCTGTCTACCTACTCTCTGAGATTGATGGTAAAAGGTCCCCTCCCCTTATGAATTATCATAGAAATAAGAACTATTCATTGACCACCTACTATGTTCTAGGTATATCATGAGAGAATGATATTGCTCCTTTGGAATCCTCAACCACTCTGCCAGAAAGTCATTTTCTTTCCATTTTCACAGATCCAGAGAAGCTAAGTGAGTTGCCTGAGGTTACACAGCTACTAGCAAAACTAAGGTTCAAACAAACCCACAGCCCTCAACGTCATACCACTCTGCCTGTGGCTCCTTCCTCCTCTGTCCTATAGATGAGGACAGGGAGGCAGAAATGAAGAGGCAGCTGCCTTAAATCAGGAAGTTCTGTATTTTTAAAAGCCTTTGTCACTAAAAGTAGAATCTGGCCTCACAGGGTGGTTGTAAAGCAGCTCAGGGTGGCCGGACAAGCTGACCTTTGTGTTTCCTTCTGTGTGGAAGACTGTTCCTATGGCTGTGTATTTGTGCATGTTTGCATGAGTGTGTGTGTGTTTAAAATCCTACAAAGCCCATTATTTAAATAAAACCTATCAAGCCAGCTTACATCCAATCATCACTTCATGTGTTGAGACTTAAAAGACCGGAAAGACTCATACATTGTTGGGCCTGGGTCTCCTTCTGTCTACGATGGAGTCCTGAAGATCTCTATGTTGGCGTCTGAAATAACTATATCAACCTAGGGAGATGTAAAGCTCAATGATCTTAAAGGTAATAGGCAGCGGATAATGAAGGGCAGTGACTTCTGGGAACATGGGAACAAAACAGTTCAGTGTGTAAATTTTCCTGTCACGACAGATCCCTCAGGAAGCCACCAAAGATGGAGACGTGTAGAAGGGTTTTACACACTGTCACACTGTCAGAGCGAGCTCTGAGCGGCTCTGTACCTTCCTTGTATTGTTGCTGAGACATAGTAACTGACGGAGCGACATTAGGAAAAGAGGGTTTGCTTTGCCACTTGGTTTAAGAAGGCATCGTGGCAGACATGAGGCAACTGACTGCACTGCATCCAGAGTCAGGAAGGGGAGCCTGTCTGTAAAAAACCTCAAGGCCTGCGCCTGGGACCCCACTCCCTGCAGTGAGATGTCTCATCCTAAAGGTTCCCAAATAGCACCACCACTGGCTAGGGCCCAGTGTTCATGCATGAACACCCACAAGGCATTTCATTGTCAAACCGCGATGCCAAGGCATGCAAAGGGGCTAGAGTTTACAGAACAGTGATGCAGACAGACCCTTCAAGTGTATGAAGAATGTTGTTGCCTAAGCCTGGAGGAAGAACCTTCTAGAAGGCTGGGAGGAAACAGTGCCTGTTCCTAGTGTTAGGAATATTCCTAACGTGAGATCTCTGCCTACACAAAAATCCCAATCATGCCAAATCACAACAAGCCAAATTAAAGGATATCCAGGTTTTAATGGGATTCCTGCACTCTTGGGTGCCTCCCACCCCTCTAGGGAAACCTGGAAGCCGCAAACGCGACCATGGTGGGGGAGACCACGAAGGGACTTTCCGGGGAAGCAGTTTGGTGGGCTGTCTTGACCCTTCTCAGGGAAGGCGTCAAGGTTTGGTGTCTGGCAGACACAGGGGTAGGCCTCCAAAGACGGAGGCCAGAGACCAGGACTTACATTCCAGACTGTTTGTATAAGGGGTAACAGGAAGCTGAGGTGTCATTTTGACTAAAATTTAGGCTTTCTTAGGAAAAAGGGGCATTGACTCAAGTCTGGCTACTTCCTGCAGGCATGGGGGTGACGTGGGGAAGGGGAGAGCTGGGTGTTGGTGGGTCCATGCTCAGTGAGAGGTGTGGCTGGAAAGATACCCATGTACTGTCATCCCAGAGATGTCAGGCATCTGTTCCTTGGGGGAAGTGAGAAGGCAGATGTCTAGGAAGAAAATATTGTTATCACCAAAGATGAGTGTGCCAGGATGAGGAGCAGGTAGGCCCTTCATTGTGGCATCCTGGAAAACCAGAGGGTGGAAGGTCCTGTCTGCTGGACAGACCAAGTGTCCTGAGTAGGTGCCCGCTTGAGCCTGGAGAGATGGTACTAGCATGGGTGTCCCAGGAGCTTGGCAGTCAAGGAGGTAGCGAGGATTACCATGTGAAGTCCTGTCCATCGAGGTTCAAGAGACCTAGGAATTAACTGTTTGAGGAGTACTCTGTCGTCTGGGGAGAGCAGGGCAGGTTTAGGGGCATTAGGGTCCACTGATGTGGCGGCAGGGAGACAACTGTCAGCCTGTGAACGGGAGAAGGGACCTTAAAAGGAAGAGGTAGGGGAGATACCCTGCCAGTAGAGGAGTTTGGACTTGGATGTGATGGTTAAGGAGAAAGGACCTGCCATAAAGCAGCTAAAAAGGGCTCAGGCCTATAGGGGAACATAGGGTGGCCCTGAGGTGAGTAAGGGCAATAGGGAAAAGGGAAGTCCAAGATAACCTGAGTTCAATGGAGAGTATGGTTAGTTGTTGTTTGATGAGTCCATTGGGCCTCTCCACCTTTCCCGAGGATTGTGGGTGATAGGGGGTATGGAATTTCCAGATGTTGAGAGCTTCTGACACAAGCTGAAGGCTGCCCCATTATCCATCTGTATGGTTCATGGGACACCAAACTGAGAAATGATATGGTCCAGGAGTACCTGAGCCACCACATCTGCCATTTCCCTGGAGGCCGGAAACACTTCTATCCATCCTGTAAAAGTGTCCACAAGTGTTAGGAGATAACAGAATTTTCTATGAGTAGGCATATGAGTGAAATCTTCACCCAGTTGGTGGCCACGAAGTTGGTGTAGAGACTGACGTATATGAAGAGGCCCCTGTGGGTTGGCCTGGACACAGGTCTGGCAGGAGGAGTGAACCTGTAAAATAGAATCTCGGAGATGAATGAGGTCAAAAGGGGGCTCCAAGAAGTAACTAAGGATATCTTGACCTTGTAAGGGACAGGGCAAGTGGGTATCACTAAGAAAGAATGAGGGAAAAATTGTCCTGCAAGAATGCAGGGCAATGGCAAAGTTCTAAGTGGGGAGGAGAAGGTCCCTTCTACCCCCATAACTGAAATTGGTGAGGGGAACATAAGGCCTGAGTGAGATGTTAGAACAAAATAGGTAGCTCCCGTGTCCAAAATAAAAGTAATGGACTTACCTGCTACCTGCAACTTTACCCTAGACTCGGATAGGGTTATGGAATAAACCACATCTGGGCAGTGTCAATCCTCTGCAAGGCTGAGAAGTTCAAAGGCTGGCACAGTTTCACTTGCCGATGCTGATGAGGCTGGACCTTCATAGCATGGCACAGAGGACAAGCCTACACAGGGGCATTGTGATTTCCAGTGTCCAGGTTGTTGGCAGATAGGGCATAGCCTCATAGGAGGTTTAGTGCAATATCAAGCCACATGGCCATTTAGGCCACACGTGTAACAGCCTGCCTGTGAGGTTGACTTATGCTGGGTTCCATCAGGGTAGAGCCTTGTGGTTGACTTCCCTTATCCCCCTTGCTGTGGCCTTAGGGCAGCTGCTAAGGCCTGGGCTTGCAGATTAACTGCTTGTTGTAGCCTTGTCTGTCGGAAAGACCCAGCTGTTTCTTCTCGGGCATTAAAAACTTTTTAAAGGCCATTTTCACCAATTCCCATATAGGGGTTTGGGGACCCTCCTCAACCTTTCTTAACTTTTTTCTAATATCTGGTGCTGACTGAGAAATAAAATGGATAGCCAGGACTGTGGCTCCCCCTGGGGAGGCTGGATCTAGCCTAGAATATTGGACCATCATCTCTTGTAACCGATTTGAAAAAATGGCTTTATTTTCATCTGCTAGCTGTGTAATCTCTTAGAGTTTGTCAAAATTAACTACTTTTTCTGAGACCATTTCCATATCCTGAAGGAGACAACAAACCATGATGTCTCACCTCTGTCGGCCACTTTGGCCAGGTTGGTAGTTCCACTGTGGTTCTATGGCTCCCACAGGGACCATATTGTCTACCAAATGAGTCTGGTCTGCATATTGCCTAGCTACTACCTGAATTCTGTTTCACTCCTCAGGAGTGAGAGTAGAAGCTTAGATGACATAATAGTAATGCCAGGTTAGATCATAGGCCTGGGACAACTAACGAAATTCTTTAATATAAGCAGAAGGATTAGTAGAAAAAGGACCTAGCCACTTTTCTATCTGAGAGAGATCTGGACGAGAAAAGGAACATGAACTTTTATAATGTCATCGACTCCCACCACTTCCTGGAGTGGGCAGAGAAGCTGGGATCTGGTACGGGAGGAGACTGGGGAGGATTGGAAGGGGCCCAGTGCAGAGAGGGAGGTCCAAGTGTGGGAAGATGAGGTAGAAGGGGGAGAGGGGAGGGAGATGTGTACGGTGGAAGTAGACCTTGAACTTCCAGATTGGCAAGGGAGTGGGTAGACAGGGAAGGAGAGAAATGTGGAGATTGTTGCTCCACAGGAGGGGGTTGGGTAGTTTGGGTTTGAGGGAGTGAGGGAGGGGCCAGTGCTTCTGGCTACATAATCCAGCTGGAATTGTTAGGGTCTCAATTCCAAGATGACTGGTAATTTGGAGGCATCGCGGCCCTAGCAACCAAGACCAGTACTGCAAGACACAGGCTACACCTGGAAGGGTGAGAGGACAGAGCCCAAAAACCATGGGCATATGTAAGCTCTACCCATTTGTCCCTAGGGCAACAAAAAGTTTCTAGGTCCTGGAGGACGGTAAGCTCAAGGCTTCCTTTTGGTGGCCAACGCATTCCACTGTCAAGATAGTATTGAGGTCAAACCTTAGCACATAGGGGAAATTAGCCATTCAGGACAGATTGTATCTGACAGCCCCAATTTATAAAGATTTTGTAAGAGGCATCCCAGGGGTGATAGCGAATCTGACTTTGAACTGCAAGTGCCCATTTTAAAGTCTATGCCCAACCAAGTGGCCTAAGTCTATTACAGCACATCCACTAAAATAGCTCTTAGGCATAAATAGGGTTGTGAAAATTGAATGCTAGGCATCCCTAAAGCAAATAAAATCCACCTCAGCTAGGCCCGGCCTAGTCATTGAGATCAAACTCTTGGTGCAGGCCCGCGGTTTCCACAAGAGTCCAATAATCGGCAAAAGTAAGTACGAATGGGTCCCCCAAAACCCTATAGCAAAGACAAGAAAAACGAACTCACCAAGACGCAGCTGCTGTAGTCCAGGAGCCAGTTTTAGTGTGGTGTGGAGAGCTCGGATTGTGGACTAGGGTGCTTTCGACGCATGATCATAGGCCACATAGAAAGGTCGCCCTATCTCGGTGGGACCTCCAGATGTTAAGAATATTTTCTAAGACAAGCTCCTACCAACACAAAAATCCCAATCAAGACAAATCACAACAAGCCAAATTAAAGGATATCCAGGTTTAATTGGATTCCTGTGCTCCCAGGTGGCCCCAAGGGAACCAGGAAGCCTTGAACGCGACCTCCAGGGGGAAAGAGGAAAGACCATGAAGGAACTTTTGGGGAGTAGTTTAAATAGACTGAGAAAGTGGTCAAGATTTTGGAGGGCTGCCTTTGCCCTCCTCAGGGGAGGGGTCAAGTTTTTGACAGTCTGCCTTGACCCTCCTCTGGGGAGAGGTCAAGGTTTGGCAGGCACAGGAATGGGGCCTCCAAAGATGGAGGCCAGAGACAGGGACTTACACCTAACATTAAGCAGATGGAGGCTTTGGGTAGAGTTCTTCAGTACAGTCCTGTCACAATGTTGATCATGTTGCAAATCTCAGAATAATAAAGATAAAGCTTTGTATGCATTTCCCTTCTGACCATCAGACCTATACAACCCCTGGGAAGACACTGGAAGAAGCAGAGGAAAGGCATAATGTTATCCCAAGTGACATCTGAGCAAACGAATTCCCTTCCGCTTGATCGAGAACAAAGACAGCCTTTTGAGAAGGAAATGAGCTCCCAAAGTGAATCACAGGCCTGGCCACTGAGTTCAATCTGAAAGAACTTTCCCAGGGCTTCCCAGATATCTGCAGAGCAGAGCACAGCTCCATGGGGTTCCGGTGCAGGCCAGTTTTCCTTCACACACTCTGATGAGAACCTGTGTAGGGGCTGAGAGTTTTCCCCATTCTCAATGCACTGCTACTCTAAGCAGATACAATGTTGGACATGGTAATTAATCACCAAACAAAGGACATTTTTAAATTTAATTTAACAAATCTCCCCTGAGCACCAAGAATTAACAAATGTTAAAGGAATGACAGTGAAAGAAACAGGTGGGATTTGCTACCAAAATTAATGAGAGCAACTCCCCAAACACAGGGAGCCTTGAGGGAATTCATGGGTGTGAAGTGTTGGAGCTCTGTCTGGGGTACTTTTCCCAGGAGCCATGCACTGTCACACTGGTAGCCCAACAGCATGGCAGACACACTGATAACAGTATCCTAGTACTTGGACTTGGGTTCTGATAGCACAAAGGGAGGAAGTTAGCACAACATGAGTGTTCTTTGTTCTCCTCTTCTAACTGAACACACAGTGTGACCATTGCTTCTCTTCCTAACTGCACATACAGTGTGACCATTGCTTCTCTTTCTAACTGCACACACAGTATGACCATTGTTTCTCTTTCTAATTGCACACACAGTGTGACCATTGTTTCTCTTTCCAACTGCACACACAGTGTGATCAATGCTTCATTTTCTAACTGTACATACAGTGTGACCAGTTGCTTCTCTTCCTAACTGAACACATAGTGTGATCAACTGCTTCTCTTCCTAACTGCACACACAGTGTGACCAGTTGCTTCTCTCCCCAACTGCATACATAGTGTGACCAGTTGCTTCAAGAGCCCTGACTTTTCCAGCATGAACTGTGAGCCAAAACAAACACTTCTTTCCCTAAGTGGCTTTTATCAAGGGATTTCATCACAGCAGCAGACAATAGCTAAGACACTGTTTCCCATACTCTCTTCATGTAAACTCCAGCGGAGGAGTTATTTTCCATTATTCTATTGGAGTCACTGCAGTGATTTGCGCCATAAGCTGGGAAGCTATTTGAAAAGATTGAAAAAATATCTCTTTGTTCCGATTGAGAAATGCTCAGCCAGTATTAAAAATACCACTGCAGCTTTGTGGGGACCGTCTGCTTCCTGCCCGTGATAAATGTCTTGTCTTGCTGACTTCCTAACGAACTGGATTCCCAATAAACATTTCCATGTGGGGTTCTTTTGTGGTGTGCAGTGGGTAATAAAGTAAAGCTTCCATTCCGGCCCCTGCTTTTAACTTTCGTCACTCCAGCTCATAAACAGTGGCGTTCTCACAAGGGACTCCTGGGGTGCCTGTATAAATTGCTGTTATTTCTGTGGCTTACCACTTGGACCTGAGTGATTTATCTTTGCACAACTAAAAGCTGCTGCAGAATTCATCATCTGAGGAGAGACATCAAGCCAACAGATCCATGTTTATTGAGCAGCTAACTATGAAGTGCGGGGCAGGTACCCAGACAGGCAAAGGCTGATTAACTGGCAAATGAGTGCATTCATTGACTGTGGCTCTGGGACCAGTGGTTCCAGCCAATGGTCCTTCCACCCTCTCACACTCTACACCTGGTATGTAGTGCTAAGCCATTAGTCCACTCTAATATTTTTATTCCACAAGTTCTAGAACAGCAAAAGGGAAGGAACTTCACAGTGACTATCCATACACTGAGCACACCAGCTTTGTTAGTTCGTGTGTGTGCATGGGCGGGGAGCTACTTTTGTTTTTGAACCAACTCTCACTCACGTCTCCCTTCAGATAGAGGAGACTGGCCTTGACCTTCTTCTCTCCAAAGGATGCTTATTTATTTACTTTTCCTGATAAGTGTTCTGCCTGCAAATGTGTGTATGTGCCCCACATACATGTCTGGCACCTCTGGAGATCTGAAGAGCCCCTGGAACTGGAGTTGCAGACGATAGTCAGTCTCCTCCATTTGGGAAGCTGGTCCAGGTGCTCTGTTAGAGCACTAAGTGATCTTATCCTCTGAGTCATCATTTTAATTCCCGTGACCTTAGACTTCTGATGCTCCTGCCTGCCTCCCCAGCACTGGGGTTATAGACATGAGTCATTATACCCAGTTTGTGCAGTGATAGGGATTAAATTCAGGGGCTTCATGCATGCTAGACATGTACTCTGCCACCTGAACTATGTCCTCAGCCCTTGCCACATAAAGTCTATTTTATAGACAGTATATCTGCTCTACTATGTGTCTCTGTATCTTCAGATCTATCAAATTTTCTGTATAATTTTAAAGTCAATTGCAAAGCATAATGCATTTCTAAGTACTTCTGCATGTATATCATTAAAACTTCAGATCAATATTTCTTTGTAGTTTTGTTTTCCTGGTGATGAAAAGTTTTACACACCATTCGTACAAATCATAAGGATATATTTGCTGGATTGAATTGTGATCCTCCCAACATTCATATGTTGTAGCTGGGGGGATGGTTCGTCGGCTAAGAGCACTTGCTGCACTAGTGCGAGCACCTAAGTGTAAATCTCCAACAGCTGTGGAGAGTCTTGGGCATGATCACTGTACACTGTTATTCTTTTGGCCCTTTAAGGGGCAAGCCACGCCCACTCCCGGCAACCCCCAACCCCCTGCCCTGCCATCTTGGATTCACTCCGACTGTCCCCTGTGGGAGCGCACGCTCCTGTCTCTCTCTCGGGCCCTTCTTTGTCTCTCTCCTCCTCTTCTCTCTCTTTCTCTCTCCTCTAAGTAATACATATCCAATTCTATTCTGTATGAGGTGTCTGCCCATGTGCCTTCTACCTGTCACCTGCTCATACCCGCTCCACCCCGCCGCAAGCCGCCACTCTCCCAGACCAGTTGAGAGTAGCTCGGGACCCACTGGGCTCACCGCTGCTCTGTGGGGGATCTTGCAGCATTTTTAAAGTACACTCGTAACCCCAGTGTTGTGGCGGGGGAGGGAGTAGAGACAGGAGCATCCTGGAGCTTGTTGGACAGCCAGCCTAGCCGAAACATCAAGCTCCAGATTAGGTGAGAGACCCTGTCTCAAAGAAAGAAGGCTAATATCCTTCACTGATTTCCATCCACACATGCATTGCAGCGCCCCTTGCGTACACACACACACACACACACACACACACAGAGAGAGAGAGAGAGAGAGAGAGAGAGAGAGAGAGAGAGAGAGATAAATGAGCTAACATAATTTAAATAATGAATTAGTTTAACCAGCCCATTGAGAATTTCAGAAGCTGATAGTTCATGATACAAATCAGTCAGCTCTATCCATCTTACACTGTCTCCTCCATCTTGTTCCTTTATCTCCCCCAGACTTCCACTGAATTCTCTTTGAATCCCTTTTCTCCTCCCTATGGCCTCTGCAGGAAATGGGATCAGGAGCTGAGGGTGGTATTTACACCTATAATTTCAGCATTTTCTAAATAAAGGAAGGAAGACTGCAAGTTTGAGACCAGCCTGGACTACATAGAGAGAACTTATCAAAAAAAAAAAAGTAAATTAATAAGCTTCCTCATTGGCTAAGATCTGAACATTCAACACACGCCTCTGACGCCACCAGCAAACCTTTTCCCAGATGCTCTAGAGCCCTTGAACCTGGAGCCAAAACAAATCCTTTCTCCTTTTAAAATAAATGAACAAAGAAACATGCTAGGATACTCACTCTGTCAGAACGGGATATACCCCAGCAAAAACACTGTGTAGAGACAGTCTAAGAACCAAGTCACGGGAAAACCCAGGATTTGCATCCAATTCCACATCCTAGCCTTAGCCTCCTTATCTGCCTGATAGGAGGGCCAAATACAAGTCTAAAACACCCAGCAGGGGACTTGGCATAGACGATGTGCTAGGGCAATAAGAGGCCTTTTTCCCAGGTCTGTGGTCAGGCACGTTCCACACAGTGGCTCTGAATTAGTCCCCTAGTTTGTCTTGCTCCTGGGATGTTTAACATTTCTGGCTTTTGCGATCAAACCCCAGGCTCTAAAGAAAACTAGCGCTGTGTGAAGACTGAGAAACAGAGAGAGGAAGAAAGCAAGGAAGGAGAATCCACGTAATGCCTGTTTTCATCCAAGCCTCAAAGCAAAGACTTCAGACCGGTCCACCCACAGCCCTGCCCCCACCATCTTTCCATTAAAGCTCAGGGATATGTGCGGGACTGCCCTGCTCTCTTCAATTAAAAAGAAAGAAAAGTCTTTTCTACTTAATGATTCTTATGAAATGAAAATGAAGGCCTTTCATTCAGGGATCCCTGCATTTTCCTCTCTTTAACCACAGGTTGACTCCTGCTAATTGAGATTCTCTGAATAAAAGGTTAGTGTTTCTTAGCAAGAAGCAAACTGAAGCATTTAGTAACTTGGGTAGGTGTTCTCTGCGGTTTTATTTTCCTATTTAAGGGAACATGGGAGCTGGGCTCCCAGGTAGTCAGGAGGGATCCTAGCTATGGGAAGTTTCCCTGCCTTTCTGGCTCCTCTTTACACCGAGTTCTAAATGACCCTAAATGAGTTCTCACACCCATGCTTCTTCAAGTCCAAGTCTTCTACAATGACGAATGCTTCCAGTCTGTGAGACTCATAGATTTTCACTGGATAATTAGGAAATGGGATGGATGAATCTCTTCCAAATTGTACTCTGGGGAAGGCCAAATAGTTTAATTTAAATTGCTGGCAAATTTGCATAAGTGGAGGGTAGAAACTTTTGGAAGCCAAGAAAGCTATTTGAATACCAATTATGGTTTGTCCTAGCTTGCGACCTTCAGCCTGTAAGCTCTTGGAGCCTCAGTTTCCACATCTGCAGATAGTAGATAATAATAGTAAGTTGCTATAAAGATGGGACATTACTCACAGGAAGCAGCTGACCCAGTACAGGATATGTGATTCCTTATCAACAGGTAATGAAAGTAACAGGGTTACTTCGTTGGCATCCAGCAATGTACTTCTGACCTTTATCTTGTTAGCCGATTGAATCCAGGCTATGATGTGAAAACATCCCCCTGCGACCTCCTTCCAAGGTATCCCAAACTCTGTGTTTAATGCAGGAAGGGTAACGGTGTGTGTCTTTTAAGGCTCTGAAGAAAGTCATTTGTTCTGCATTCCTCGAGACTAAAAGCATGCACACATTTAACACACATTTACACATTATTGATAGATGGGAAAGATGATGCTGTTTTAACCTGTGGCACATTGAGACATAAATAAGCCTTGTTAAGTCAAATTCTTCAGTAGTGGGGCTCTTTATATGATTTGACTCCCCCTGAACAGCAGAATTGCAGCTGAATCTTCAGGGGCCTTGACTAGGACCTGGCACTCAGCTTAACAATACCCATAGGAATTCTAAAATCCTTCCTCTTTTACAGACAGCGGAAGGATTTGGAGAGAGTCCTCTGCTCAGGAGGACTGCTCAACTTCAAGACATGGACAGAGTCAGGCTGCCCAAGAGGTCATATGGCCATGACAGAACTCATGAGACACCCAAGCACCTCTCTCTCCTCCTGGCACCCACGTGCCAGGTGCTATTGACTGGGATCTCAGATACTTACTAGAGACAATTAGGTTACTAATGAATGAAGACACTGGAAAAACTGGCCACCATTCAAGGTTAGCTTGTCCCTACCACATACATGGGATATGCAAGGTCGCTAGATATTCTTTAAGATGAACGAGAAGACAACTTTGTAGCATCTTTCATTTTTAAAGTATTGGAAAACAACTTAAAAGAAGTCATATATCCTTAAGGCCAGAATCAGCCATAAGTGACCAGTTAAAAGCTGAATCAGAGGAATTGAAACCAGGATGGTATTTCAGTGCTCTATTGTTTGGCAACCTTGGACAAGATTCAGTCTCCTTATCCACTAAAGGAAGACACTGGTGGTAGCTACTTTACCAGTTGGGTTTGAAAGACCCCCAGAGTGGAGAGATTCTCACTCAAGTCTCAGGATAACACGACTGCCCAAGAACTCACGAGAGACCATCCTTCCTGCAATCACACGAGGTTTATTGACAGGAACGAGCACACTGGGGCCGAGATTCATATCCCATGCCTGGGTAGAAAAGTTCAACCCCGTGTAGCTGGGAGAAGGGGTATTTAAGGGAAAAAAAAACATAACCCAAAAAGGGTAGGGAAGGCATCATTAGAAAATTTCAAAAATATCAGTGATGATCACAAAGGAGGGCAACTCCCTGTTTCTCAAGATTGTTCTCAAGATTATAGTCTAACTTTATGATCAGCTAGTTCCTGGAACAGAGTCACGGAACTGCCTAATCTAGACTTTTGGCTCTACTCTTCTTCCTGCTAGAGATTTTTGGCTCTACTCTTCCTGGTCCTTCAGGTTCACATAGGGTGAGGTTGCCGTCATATAGACTTGAATCAATGCCTGTTTAGTAAGTTATTGAGGCAGCAAAACGTGGACCAGAACTCAAGACTGTCAGACGAAGCTGAACTCCAAAGACCTCGCACCATGACTCGCTCTGCACCGTCCAGGTTAATTTCTTAAAAGTCTTACTCATGCTTCCAGGTTGGCAGGAAGTCTGAGCCAAAAGTGTCCCCAGGAGCTAGCCCGGACAAGTGCTCTCTGTTGCCCTCAGATCCAGGTCCATACCAACAAATGCAGCCTCTTATCTGCTCCTTGGTTTGAAGACAGGGGTGAGGAACTGGCTCCTGGGGAGTCCTGGATTACCTCGGGAACTTTCTTCGCAAATGTGCTCCTTCATCTTTGTCTGCATGGACATCAGTTTCTCTCTGGAAACACAGGCACTGAGGTAGATACAGGGATTGCTTCCCCTCCCTGCCCCCTGGGGTGTGAACTATCTCCTCGGCAAACAGTGTGAGCACTACAGAGAGAGGCCGCTGAGGGGAGTATCCAGGAAGGTGGAAGATAGCTCCAGGTTGGTCTTCCATGACCTTGGTACTATTGACTTCAGACCAGGAAACTTTGGGCTGTTAAGAGCCAAGCTGCATACTGTAAGACATTCAGGGTCAACCTTGACCTTCACCCGTTGTACGTCAACTACACACACACACCCCAATTATATTAGCTAACTCTTCATCTCCATGAGCAAGTATTTGAGAGAAACAGCATGAGGGAGGAGGGACTTATTTAGACTCACAGTTTCTGTACAGTTCATGAGTACTTGGTCCCATACACTGGGCAGAGCAACATGGCAGCTGGAATGTATGGTAGAGAATCTTCTTCACGGAGGACAGGAAACCAAGAGAAGAGATTGTATGGAGTCAGGGTAAGACACAACTCTTAGGATATACCCCAAGTGACTTAACTCCCCATATTAGACAAGGTATAGCTCACAAGGACACTTGCCTGTGATCACTACCTTCAATCGGGCCTCTCTCCACAATCTCACCACCCTACAAAAGTTTATTCAGATTTTGAGTTCATTAATTCATAGAACTCTTTATTATGTCAGAGCCCTCAAGATGCAGTCATTTCTGGAGCATACCCCACCCCATACACACAGGCACACAAAGAGATGTGTTTTTACTAATTGCCTAGGCAGCCCTTGATCCAGTCCAATTGATAATGAAGACCAGTCATCACAGATGGTCAATTATAATACATTGTGATCGTTAAAATGCTTAATTGTCTAATGTTTCTCTTTTCCAACTTAAAAAAGATTGGAATCAGAACAGCCACAAACTAATTGTGATGAGGAAATTAAGGAAAAGGAAAATAAATACAAGCAAAACATTACAAGAAAGTCAGAAGATCAGTGTCCACAGCACACGTATTTGCAGGCTTCGGTGCCTTGCACTCTGAGCACTGACTTTCCTAATAGCTGATGAAAAGGGAAAACAAGAAACTACAAGGTTGCTGGTATGGTCATCGGGGAAGGGACGATACACGATCCTTCCGAGGGATCGGAGATGATGTGTTTCAAGAAGGTCATGTCTGAGAAAATCTCACGAGTCTTGCACGGAGGTCAATACAATGCCTGCAGGTACAACAACACCATGGAAAGCTCAGAGGCAGCATAAAGCATGGCAGGCACCAAACTAGAGTGGGCAAGGCTCAGAATAACATCACTGCTGTCATTACCCTCTGCTTGATGGGATCAGGTTACCACCAAATTGCTTGAGGAGGTCTGCCAGCAGTCTGCCCTTGCTGCTCTCAAGTCATTTTAAAAGGTGAAATTCAGCAGGAGCCGCATGGGTTAGAGGGGCAAAGTACATTCCGACTTGCCTTTTCTTTTGGTTCTTGGCTTGGCAGACTATAGAATATGAGAGAATGAATTCCAGAGTAAATGCTGTCATGATGAAGTATTAACAATAAGAGTAAGCCCCCCATGCACACACACACACACACACATTCTCCTCTCTGCATGGCGGGCTCTTGTCACTACCAGCCCCTCTGCCCCCTTACCTGCATGGCGGGCTCCCGTCACTACCAGCTCCTCTACCCCATTACCTGCATGGCGGGCTCTTGTCACTACCAGCCCCTCTGCCCCCATACCTGCATGGCGGGCTCCCATCACTACCAGCCCCTCTGCCCCCTTACCTGCATGGCGGGCTCCCATCACTACCAGCCCCTCTGTCCCCTTGCCTGCATGGCAGACTCTCGTCACTACCAGCCCCTCTGCCCCCTTACCTGCATGGCGGGCTCCCGTCACTACCAGCCCCTCTGCCCCCTTACCTGCATGGCGGGCTCCCGTCACTACCAGCCCCTCTGCCCCCTTACCTGCATGGTAGACTCTCGTCACTACCAGCCCCTCTGCCCCCTTACCTGCATGGCGGGCTCCCGTCACTACCAGCCCCGCTAACAGCTGCTGGGGTCCACAGCGTTCATTTGTGGCTCTGGGTGTGCTCTAAACGCTCACCCTCTGCTGACCACAGGAAAGAGCTTTTTTTCCTCACTTTTCATGTTTTATGCCCATTGTCCCCACTAAACAAGGCACCAGGTAACCTACTGGTCCATGATGTGGCAACCAGCTTTGTGCTCAACCACATCATGAAGGACCATGGAAGGTCCTTTCCCTAGGAAGAGTTCTCAGGAAGCACACATGTAAGCAAAAGGAAGAGAGAAGCACAAACGGCAGAGCGAAATGATGAGTTCCAGCTTGGGAATAGCATGGGTGTCTGTAGTTCAGAAAGTGGGAGCTAGAACTGAGGTGGCAGTTCAAAGATGTCTGGGAGGCTGAGAGAGGAAGGCAGCCCTCTGTGCCACCATACCGAACCATTGTCACTTGAGCTCTTTGTCTGATGGAGCACCCTTGAATGTGGCGGTGACCTTCCTAGAGAGGTCAAACGGCTCGCTCCCAGCTTGCAGAAGTTAGTGTCTGATGCCCTCAGCCATTCTGACTTTCTGCTCTAAGAGATGCAAGCTCTGAGCTAGCAGCATTCCATGTCTGGCAGCTGAGAGAATGAATGCCGGGTCTAGGGGCAGGGGCAGTGGGCACATTGCAGCTTCCTCTGCACCCTATGAAGGAGACAAGATTCTGTCTTCAAAATAAAGAGAATTTATTGAAGTGTTTCAGGCAGGGGACTGGCGTGATCTGATGCTCACTGTGGAAAGAGCGCTCCAGCTGGGTGATGGAGTGAAGATGGGCAGGAACGGCAGCAGGGGGACCAATTAGGAGGCTGCTGGAGACATCTCTGGCAGAAGGGAGGCAGTGCGGTGGGAATGGAAGCGGGGAGAGGTGTGACGCAGCAGGACAGGATGAATGGCTGACTGGATAGGCTCTGGCCTGAGTCCTGGGCACCTTGTAACACAGCGCATGCTCCAGAAAGTTTGGAGTTTCAGGAGAAGGCTGCGCCCTCCATCTAAGCAGAGTGAGGCTGTGGTCCCTGGGAGATGCCCAGGACACACCGTAGGAAGAAAAATCCAGGCTAGAGACAAAATGGAGAGATGCATGAAGGGTATGCAGCGTCAGCTCTCTTAGGAGGAAGGCAGAACTCAAAGGGGAGAAACTCCAGGGATTTTTAAAAGGCAAAGAGAAACAGAATGGAAGTCACGGAAGAAGGCGAGAGACAGAAGTCAGAGATGCTGGTTAAAGGCTTTCCATACCAGCCAGTAGGTTCTGAGCACCGCGTGGTAGCGATTTCTCTTCATATTCATGAAGGAATTCTCTTCATATTCTCCTATATCCCTTCACAAGTGGAAGCTCCGAGGCTCAAACTGGAGCTGCCTGCCCAAGACTACACTCTGTGGGAAAGGAACAAGGTTCTCCTTGCTCCAGTACTGTGGGACTCCATATCCAAAGCCCTCAATCATTGACTATCTCAGGGGATGTCAAGATCTGGAGAGTTTTGCAAGGAGTAGAAAATGGTCAAATCTGGACCACACTTTAGGATAACAAAAGACATCCATGCACTTTCAACAAGCAGGGCATTGGTGGCTTAGCAGGGGCAATTCCGCAATGAGAGCCAGGGGAAGCTAGTGAGCATTGGGTTAGACCATCAGCACTGGGGCTAAGGGTTTGAGACCAACCTTCTGCTTTGTTTGTTTGTTTGCTTGTTTGTTTGTTTGTTTGTTTTACTGTTGTTTCCTCTTCTCTATTCATAACGATCTTGTTGACCAGAAGTTTTTATGAACCTTTCAGTTCTTGGATGTTTGTTATCTATTGAGAGAATGCTTGGCACATTAATTCATGAAGGAACAAATGATGGAAAGTGAAGTCATAGTGAGACACAGTCGTGCCTAATGTCATTCTTCTTAGGATATGGTCAAGGACTGGCTCACGGTCCAATACACCTCACAGTAACACTCAGATTCATTTTCTACCCTCACCCCATGCCGTGTGTGTGTGTGTGTGTGTGTGTGTGTGTGCATGTGTGTGTGTGTGCATGTGTGTGTGTGTGTTCTACTTGAAACAAAAGTCCTTGTTCTGATAATGGTAATAACTGACAATCACATTTATCGATTCAAGCTACATCTTATAACACCAATTCCTGGCAACATGCCATGAATCCAGGTTAACTGGCCAGAATCTCTGTCCTGAATGAACACTTTCTGCTCTTGGGTAGGAAAAGTATAAACAAACAAATATGGTACAAAGTGACACAAGACAAGGGCTCCGGTGTGTAGATTTAGTGGAGACCAAAAAAGGAGGAAGTGGGGCTAAAGAGGAGGTTCAGTCCACAAAGTTCTCGCCTCCCAAGCATGGGGACCTGAATTCAATCCCCAGCATCTTCATTTTAAAAGCCAGGTATGGTGGCATGTTCTTGCATTCCCAGTGCTGGGGTGGCAGGGGTGGGGCATCTCTGGGTCTGCATGGCAATCCAGTTGGTCAGTGCAGAGAACCTGTCTTGAAGCCAACCAAGGTGAGCGGCAGCTAGAGAAGGACATCTAAAGCAGGCCTCTGGCCGACACACACATACACACACCTGAACACGCAAACATATACACACACAAAAGAAGGAAGTAAAATCACCTTGATAGATGGGGGTGCAACATAGAGGCTAATTGAAGGACACAATTGAGCTCAGTCTTAAATGACGGAGAAATAGTGACAGTCGGATGGTGTGCGGAGATGTACTTGAGAGCTTCAGCAGTTCACTGAGCTAGGACTTGCAGTTTTGTAAGAAAATAGCAAGAGACAAATACAGAAGCAAATCCTCAAAAGTTACACTACCTCACAGCCTGCAAGTCTCTCACTTCTCTTATGGCAATGCTTATTCAAGGCACGGAGTAGGAAATGTGCGTTGACCGAGTTAAGTGGTACGCTTGTGGGAGAAAGCGTTGAGCTGTATGGGTGTCCTATGTAAATCCCGCTGCATGTGTGTCTGTCCTTTAAAATTAGAGCTGATACTGAGAAAAAGCCATGACTTGCCAGCCGTCTATACAGTTTTAAACCAGGGTCCAGCTGCTTCCCAAACCCATTTTCTTTTTACTGCATAATCCTGCCCCTTTTTCCTAATCATAAATATGCTTAGGTATGGAATGGAAAACATAATATTATACTCCCAGGAAGCATGGTGAATCATTTATATAGCTGTGACGGACCCAGGCTTAGCACAGCACGATTTCAAAGCTCTCTTTGTAGGCGTGTGCGCTGCAAAAGGCCACTTCTTCTATGCAAACCTTTAATAATAATGAATGCCAGTCTCAGTGGGTGGGTGCAGGGAGAGGCCAGAGACAGGTCTCCAGTCTGGGAGCAAGAACTCAGGGGTGGGCATCTGAGTACATGAGCACGCGCAGAATTACAAATTCTTTTCATTTTAATGGGCTGACTTTTTAAAATGTCTCTGAATAGGTTTGTGACATTTAGTTTGTAGTGAAAGGAGAAGGCTAGATAGAAACATAGAATCAAAATTCAGCCTGAACAAATTCAAAGCGTTGATGATCTTAGAGCAAGCCAGCAAGACAAATTGAATTTGTCCATTCTTCGAGGCGAAATCACGTTTCTTGTTAAGTTCCAAGACCACTCAGAGCTCTGATCACCCACTGGTGGATGAAATAGACAAAGAGTTCCAATTCCGTGGGAGGCGTGGGGAACTGTGAACTCAAGGGGGCCATCACCATTGTCATGCATAAGGCAGGAGTGAAGCTCGGTGAGCACCGGACAGTCAGATTTCCGAGTCCACCCTGTTCTTCCCAGTTCTCTCTCAGGACAGCACAACCTAAGTGCTGCCTCTTCATCCGCTCACCTGCAAACCCTGAACTGCACTTAGCTGCCAGACGATGTAATTTGCTTGAGAAACAGACTGAACTGCTGCACTGCAGAGCTCCCGTCCATAACTCAGCTGCTGCGACTGCTGTAGCCCTGCTGCTGTAGCCGCTGCCACTGCTGCTTCCCAGGATGCCGCTGCTAGGCCCGCAGCTACCTTGACTATAGCTGGGACAGCAGCCACTACTGATTCTCCTTTCCCTTTCCTCCTCCTACTTCCTCTCTCCTTTTGCTTTCATTTTCTTCTTCCTTCTGGTCTTTTTCTCCTCTGCCACCTCCTTTGTGTTCTTCCATTTCCTTCCTCCTCGTCTTTTTTTCGTTCTTTTTGTTCTCCTTCTTATCCTCCCCCATCTTCTTCCCTCCCTCCTCTTTCCCCTCCCCTCCTCTTCCTCAATCTTCTACCACAACCACTGTTACGACAGTGTCACTGCAGCTGAAGTGGCTTCCATGCCCCTTACTCAGGCTCTGTGACAGTCGTTTCTTGGTTCTGCTCTTTCTCCTCTGGGCACACTGTCTCCATTTCTGTCTCATGCCTTCTTTCTACCCCTCCCTGGGGGCCTTAGTCTTACAACTGTTATGAAATGGGCTCCCTCCCAAAGACTTCAGCGAATCTTCGTTGGTATTTCCAGCGCAGGCACTTTAGAAGAAGCGCTTCTGTATTTTACACAAAGCTATTTTTTCACACAGTCTGTATTTGGGCATCCCTCGGGCATCTCACACTCATTCTGACTGGATCTGGGCTGCCGACCTCTCCTTACAGGTCATCCCCAGGTGTGTCCTCTTCAGGAAATGGCCCAGTGGCTATCATGTCATGACAACTACTTAGCAATTCTTTTGAAGCTCATGTTGTCTCCTCACCAACACTCATCTGCTCACCAGTTCCTCTGGAGTCTGCTTTGTAAACGTTACTGGCTTGTCCCTATCACCCACCTTATTCCATAAGATTGTTTGTTGTGTCACTAGGACCATGGTCACAGCTTCCTAACTTCTACACTTGCCTCTTCTAGTGTCTCTCTCCATTTGAAAGGATTTTAATGCCCTTTGTTTGTTCTTTTGCGTGCGCGCGTGTGTGTGTGTGTGTGTGTGTGTGTGTGTGTAAAACATGAGGTCCTGCTTGTTTGTGTTTCTGTCCTGCCCGGCCCCCCCAGCTGTTTAGTCCCAGAGAAAAATCACACTGAGATCTCTATAAGTTATAATGCTGATTGGCCCATTAGGTCAGGCTTCTTACTGGCTAACTCTCACATCTTGATTAACCCATTTTTCTGATCTATGTTAGCCATGTGGCTCAGTACCTTTTTCAGTGGGGCAGCTCACATCCTGCTGCTTTGGTGATCTGGGCAGGAGTGGGAGGAATCAACTTCCTCCTCCCCAGAATTCTCCTGCTCTCCTTGCATCATTTCCACTTCCTGTCTGGTTTTCCCGCCTACACCTTCTGCTTGGCCAATCAGTGTTTGTTTAAAACATGATTGACAGAATACAGACAATTCTCCCACACTGCGCACGTGTGTGTACACATGTGTGTGCACCTGCGTGTATGTAAAAAGAGGAGGATGACTCTAGGTGTCTATTTTCAGATACCACTCATCATTTTATTTTATTTATTTTGTTTTACTTTTGAGATAAGCTCTCTAACTGGCCTGGTACTGGCCAGGCAAGCAAGGATGGCTGGTCAGAAAGTCCCAGCCATCCATCTGCCCCACCTGCCCAGCACTGGAATCGTAAGCATTTGCCGTAGTACTCGGCTTAGTAAGTACCTCTGGAGACCAAGCTGAGACGTACTGGACTGAGTTAGTTCCCTGCTGTTTTCTTTTCCTTGCTCTTCAAAGAGAGTTCAAAGTTTGTGTGGTCTAGGGGACCCTCCTCCCATCTCCTGCCCCTTTAGCAGGCTCCCTTCACCCTCTGATTACAACCATGTATGTGCTCTCTCTCCTGCCCAGTGAGGCAGTCTTCCCGTCACAGAGTCTCTGCTGTTCCTCCTGTCTGAGCAACTCTCCCTTAGTCCCAGTTCCTCACTCAGGCCTGGCCTTACCTATCTGCAGTGCTACTTCCTTAACCCTCCGATCTGGATGTGCTTCCTTTGTAGTCAACCTCCATGCACCTTGAACTTTTCCTTGTAGCTGTATTTATTAGTGAAATCCTTTATTAGAAGACTGTATCCTGGCTAGACCCTAAAGGCCAGGGAAGGCCTGTTTCCCTACTTCCCAGAAGAGAATCCGGCGCAAGGCAAGTGTTCAATGAGTCTGTGCTGAGAGAGCACACCAGTGAACGTCACCGGTGGAGAGCACACCAGTGAACGTTGCTGCTATTCCAACAAAGCTGCTTGCCCTCTGGCCACATCAGATCCCTGTTATTTACTCTCCGCTCTGTGAGATTGGTTTTTCCTTAAAATCACTGTTCTGTCCTTCTGACCCCAGCTACTTCAAATTTGACTTCCATCCCACTGTCCCGAGCACACATGGGACAGACTTTAATAAATGCACTGGGTTGTAATAAACTCGGGTCCCCAATATGTTGAGGTCGCTCTCTACAGAGGAAAGAATCACCATCCTATATGAATTATTGGTTCCTGTACTACGTTTTAAGGAAGAGACCACGCAAACAGCTTCTGAACACATGTCAGACAAAGAACCAAGAGAGTTCCAGTCTGTTTCTTGTTTTTTAATTTTTCCTCTAGAGCTTCACAGACCTGAGCACCCAAAGATGGCAGAAAGACCCTTGTGAACATGGCTGGCCCCAAGGTACCACATGACTGACAGCATTTTGCAGATAAGGATCAGCATCCATCTGCCAAGTAGCCCCTGAGGACTTCTGCCAGCCAAAGAGAGGCTCAAGGGAGCAGGAATTGAAATAACTGAAATGGGCACCAGAAAGAGAGAGAGAGAGAGAGAGAGAGAGAGAGAGAGAGAGAGAGAGAGAGACTGCCTTATCAATAATACCTTTAGAACAATTCTAAAGACCAAATTCTCAAGAGTCCTTCAGAAATAATTGCATTGGCACAAACCTGTTGGGTTGCTGCCCCCGAAACACAAATCCTCACCCAATCACCCAATCACGTACCGTCATCCATAAACAGCTGTCAGGGAACTCAGTACAAATGCAGTCTGTGCTTGTGCTGAGGTTTGACTCTTGCTATCAGAGCTCCCCAGAGAGACTGCTCATTCTCTAAAGGGGGTTTTGGAGCTTAGGAGGTCTGGGAAGCTGCAGGAAAGAGTTCAGAGCTTCGTCAGTCCTGTCTTTGCTTCTGTGGCCTCAGATCTGTGACCTTGATCCCAGTTCCGTGATCCCTGACTAAGGTGGCAGTTACAAAAAGGTCACTGAAAGGGCATTGCCATTATTACTAGGGTATCAGTGTGACCTGTGGCTTAGCTCCTCAGACATAACCTAGAGCATAGAACAGAGGTAATCACAAGGTGTCTACTGATGATTGACTTCTCAGTGCTTTCTAAAACCCGAGAGTAGATGATTCTCCCAAAAAAAGAATAGGAGAAGGGGCTGAAGAGGTTGTTCAGTGGTCCTCCTGCAGAGGACCTGATTTTGCATTCCAGTATCTATGTGAAGTGGCTTACAACTGCCTGTATCTAGATTCAAGTGGTCTGATGCCTCTGGCGGCCTCTACAGGCACTGTACTCACATGTGACATTCACCCACATAGACATACACACATACATATAAATGATAAAAGCAAATATTGAAAAGGTGAAAATATAAAAAACAACGGCAGTTAAACATTGAACACCTACCAAAGTTGATCAGTATGCTGACCACTAAAATGCTTTACTTTTATTTAAATGCGTATAAACCTCACAAGTTACACCATTTTTGCTCTTGTTATCATTTTACAAGTAGGGAGGCTAAGGTCCAGAGCAGTAGATTTTCCTTGCCTTTCCACTGATGGACAAATAGCAGTGATTTTACAAATGCACATATCATTATAAAACATGAGTCCTTCAAAGTATAAAAATAGCAATTGCTGATGTTTTATGATCTCTTTACCATATGCAGGTGCTAAGTGAAAGGTTTACTGTGCTCTATCTCAATTCTTTCCTGCTCTTACCCTGGGAAGTAAGCACCATCAAGGCCATTTGAGCTATGAGGTCACTGAGGCCCAGAGCAGCTGGGTATGTGATGTAAGGATCCATGGTTGAATGAAGAGGATGCATTTCAATCCAGATCTTCTGAGCTCTTAAACTGTGAACTTCAGCACTGTGAGAACCTCCCCAGAGGCCTTTCCTGGGTCATTTTAACTGACAACTGGATACAGCCCAGAGTTAGTTAAGAAGAGAATCTAACTGGGGAATTGCCTGGATCAGATTGGCCTGGCTGGGAGGGGTTGTCTTAATTGTATTTGCTAAAGAGGGCCCAGTTCACTATGGTTTGTACATTCCTGGAAGGTGGGCTTGCACTGTATGAGAAAGGTAGCTAGGCATAAGCCTGTCAGTGGGCAAGGGAGCAGCATTCTCCATGGTTCCTTGGTTAGGAAGTGAGTCCCTTGGTCAGAGGTAATGCTGGACAAAATTGCAAACATGCCTGCCTGAGGGAACTTTCAAGTTCCTGTTTGAGTGTCTGCCCTGACTCCCTTCAGTGACCTATAAGTTTAAATAAACCCATTCTTCTCTAAGTTGCTCTTGATTACGGTACTTGCCCCAGCGACAAAATGAGACAAGCCCTAGCCTCCTAACGGACCTGGAGCTCTGGTATCCTCACTGGGAAGAGGGAGCCATGGTGCCTAACCACAAGATTATTGAAACATTTCAGTGGAAGAAGGGATGAGCCACAATAGTGCAGATGGCCTAACCTGTTGTAGGTGGCCTGAATTATAATCAGTCAGTGTCTCCTCTGCCGGCCAGACGTGTTCCCACTGCCACAGAGACAGACTTCTTTTAGCTTACCATTTCAGAGGCTTCAATGCGTGGTGGGTTTGCTCTGTGATGGTGAGCCTGTGGTGAGGCGGGGGCATCACGGGCATGTACCAGAGCAAAGCTCTTCACCTCACTGCAGCCAGAAAGCAGAGAGAGTCAGGATAGCTCACACAACAGTGTGGGACCAGGAAACACACACTTGCCCTGACATTCTACCTAGCCACTTTAGAACTCTCTCCTTTGAAACAATATGCAATCCTTCTGGTGCATGGTTCCCCAATTCAAAACTGAGATGTCAGATTTTACCTCTGTGAACGCACATGATAGCAGGCTGAAGGGCTTGCAGGTTTGACAATCGACCTGAGTTCAGTCCCTAACATCCATGGCAAATGGTTTACAACTCCAGCTCCAAAGGATCCAAAGACCTCTTCTGGTCTCTGAAGGCACCACACACCACACCTGAGGCACGCGCGCGCATACACACACACACACACACACACACACACACACACGCGTGCGCGCATGCCTGAGCACACACACAACACAAACAAAATAAGATAAAGGAAGTCTTTTTAAATGAATGTAAATGATAATGCCCACTGCAGAGCACACTGTGACCGCTGAAAGATCCAGGAAATCACTGGGAAGGATTAGGGTGCTCTTTATCTCCTTTTTGTTTGGTTGTTTTTTTTTTTTCCAAAGAAGGAAGAATTTAATTTGGCTCACAATTCAGAGGAACACATATTTTGTGTGTCTATTTTCTTTTGTTTTATTTTTTTTTGTTCTGCTTTGTTTTTGAAGCAGGATCTCTTGAAGATCACAATGACCTGGGTAGACCTGAATTCACCACTGTAGCCAAGGATGACCTTGAACTTCTAACCCTCCTGCCTCCAGCTCCTTCTTGACGGATTGCAAGGCTGCATCAGCAGGCCCTACATACAGTGCTAGGGCAAAAATCCAGGGCTTTGTTCTCATTAAACAATTACTCTACTAACTGAGCCCTCACCAGGCCCCTGGGCGCAATGTTTCCACACAGGAGATTTGCACAGCAGGGAGGGCCAGGCTTTAGCTCTGCAGCAATTTCCCTTTTGCCCTGCCTTCCCTTTCGGTGCCTGCAAAGCCAAGGAAGATGAAAGAATCCCAAAACCTGTCTGCATATGAAGATGTGCCATCTGACTTCTCGGGCTTGCCTGCGGGAGCGATCCAAAGGCTTCAAATAATTGTCTTGATAGAACCAATTCAGAGAAAGTGCATTACAGGAGGCAGGAAAATTGCCTAATCCTCGCGCTCCTGAGTCTTCAATTTGCAGAAACGCAGAATCAAAATAATGAGAAAGTAAGAATTGGGTCCATACCAAGGCTAGTTCCCCAGAGAATGCTTGACTGTTGTTCATTCCCCTGGGGAAAATTCAACCTATTAGAAGTCCTTCAGGCCACCTGGGAGCATCCACGAGGTCAGGGAAGGCTAAGATGGAGTGATAGGAACAAAGAGACCCAGGATCCCAAGTAGGCTGAGAGGTCCATCTTAGCCTCTCATCCACTGTGTGCCTCCAGCAATGCTCTCCCCCCACCCTGGCATGCTAGAGAAAACGTTGCTGTGTTGGGGTTGCTATGCTCCAACACAGAGTGTGCCCACTGGAGTGTGTCCAGCAATTACCAAAAATGCTCAGATGTGAAAGGCAGGCATCTCAGGTTCACAGCCCAATTCTGTTTCTTATTAGTTGCAATATCGGTTCCCCCGTGCCTCATAGGGACAAAGGAATGATAGTACCTAACTATGAGATCACTGAGGAAAAATGGCTACAGACAATACAGCATGCTACCCAGCCCTTGCGTGTGGCCTGTTATTGCTGCTGTCAATCATTGAATTTAGTCAAGTGTCTACAGTTCCCAACTTACAATGGTTCTGTTTTATGATGGCATGAAATCAATATGAATTCAGCAGAAACAATACTTTGAATTTTGATATTTACAAAAAAAAAAAAAAGATGCAGGACAGTGTCTGCCTCGTGATGCCGCACAGCCTCAGCCAATCACAACACTGAGACGGCTCAGTGATGAGAGAGGAGCCACCGACACCACAGTGTCCTGTGCAGCTCAGCTATGGTGTCCAGGAGGTTGGGGGGTATACAGTGTGTTCCTGACTCGTGATTCCTTCAAGTTACCATGGGTTTATTGGGATGTGGCCTCACAGTACAGAAGTGAAGGGCATCTACACCCTTGACAAGCGGCTTAGCATGACGATTTTAAGATCGGCTCAATTCAGGTGTGACCCCACACATCAGCGCTTTCTAACGGAGGGTAAAACCTAGGTCAGACTTTTGGAGCCTCATTTTCCTCATCTACAGAAGGTTTCTTTGAGACTCTTGGCCACACCGGCTGGGCTCACTGTTGACCAAGAGGCTTCCCTCGGCAATTCCCTCTTCCTAAAAGACATCTGATTGACACTGTGGAGGAGCTCAGAGGGGACAACAGAGATGGAGGCCGGAGCCCTTGTGTGCTAGGTGTTGACCATGACGCCTTGCTATGTTTGCAACAAAGCTTAATAAACATTACTAGAGCACTGACTGTGCTCTGGAACACTGGGAGATAAGCAAGGTTTTATTCTTTTAAAAAGAATATGATATAATGGCCCGGACGGCCTGCAAGCCAGGCAGAAGCTGCCGCCGGAGCAGTACAGGGTCCCTGGGCGAGCGGTACAGGGTCCCTGGGCGAGCGGCAGAGTCAGGCGGCTGGATACGGTGAACGGCAGAGTAAATGGACATAAGGCTATACATAAAGCTAGACATTTATTACTTAAAAAAGGGAGATATAGACAAACATAAAACAAAGACACACACACACACATACACACACGCGCGCGCACGCACCCACCCCCCCACACACACACATACACACGAGAGAGAGAGAGAGAGAGAGAGAGAGAGAGAGAGAGAGAGAGAGGATGGCGGCGAGGGAGGGCCGAAGTGGCTGAGGTGGGCGTGGTTAGTTTTTAAAGTGATAGCAAAGAATAACACAAGGAATCATGAAGGAGTTCCCAGCCGAAGGAAACATGCATATACTTAGTGTCCAGAGAAGGCATGGAGCCGCACATGCGCCTATGCCCTTGAGCATATGGAATTCCTGTAAGAGCCCTCATAGGAGTGTATTTCCCCAGGGAGTCCATGCACTGAATGGCTAACAACTGAACTTTATTTCTGCTCTGAAGGTAAGAGCCTGCGGTTGGGGACTCACTCCTTGGCTAAGAGAAAAACACCTTCGTGCTATGGCTTCACACATTCTTTGATCTGAAAAGCATTTCCATTTACACACTCACAGGCACTCCCAAGTTCACTTGGTGGTGTCCCAGGGGAGTTATCACGAGCTCTTTCTTGATTACCCTCACTGTGGTAGAGCTCATTCCGCCACAGGATATATAATCCTGGTTTTAGCACAGACCACTGAGGAATTGTACCAGTTAACCAGGAAACTTCCAACATATCAACATCCCATTAAGCAGCAGTCATATTGCCATTGTTATGATTTGGATCTTAAATGCTGCCACCCACACCCCAGGAAAATAACCCCAGGTCTCAATGCAGTAGATCTGAGCCCTTTGGGATGTAACTGGATCTTAGTGGCTGCCATCTAATCCGTGAATTTTTCCCTAACACGAGCTCTCTGCCAACGCAAATTCCCAATCAAGCCAAATCAAAACAAGCCAAATTAAAAAATATCCAGGTTTAATGGGAGTCCTGTGCTCTTGGGTGGCCCTGAGGGGGAACCGGGAGGCTGCGAACGCACCACGGGATGTGTTCCTTTTTTGGGAGTTCACTTAAATACTCTGTGGGATTTGGAGTCCAAACCAATACAACTCTCAGGCCTGGGGGCTGGGATAGATGCAAGGGTCTGGGGTCTATGCTCCCAACTTAACACATGGATTTATCCATTTATGGATTCATAGCTTAATGGGCTATGAAGAAATGGCAGAAATCAAGTGAGTGCAGCCTAGGTGGAGGAATTATGTCAGTGTGTCTTTGAAGGGTATATTTTGTCTCCAGGGGTCTGCCTTCCCTCCTCCTCATCAGTGTCTCTCTTTCTTTATTCCCAACCACCAGGAGGTGAGCAGCTCTGCTCAGCCCATCCTCTCTACCATGATGCTTGCCTCACAACAAAGCCAGACACAGTAGAGTTGAGTCGCTGCGGACCAAAGTCACTGAAACTGTGAGCCAAGTAAGCCTTTTTTCCTTACACTGTCTAGCTCAGGTGTTCTGTGTCAGCATCAGAAAGCTGCTGAACACAATCGCCTGTCAGGAAGGAGTGGCTCCCAGTTTACACACTTGTCCAGGAAGCCCTTATCATAAGGGAGAGATCAATTGCTCAGGAGCCAGAGCCAATACTCGGGGCTGATGCTTGCATGGTGTTGGTGGGTTAGGGAAACAAAACCATGCAGAAGAAGAATACACGGGTTAAATGATTTGGGGAGGAAAGAATGCATAAACGTCACATTGTTCTTCTTCTCTCCCTCCATGCTGTTCTCCCAGTCTATTCTACTCTAAACTCTAGAGCACTGCACCCCCGCCCCATGCTATTACCATATGTGAATTTCCTCAGTAATTCAATCATTTTCTGCCTTTTGCTTCTGGGTGCTCCTTGAATTGCATGTTCTGCTACTCAATTACTACTAGCTACACTAATCTCACTATCAAAGGTATCCTGGGCTAAGGTTTGAATTATTCAACAAGAAAAGAAGCAGGGAGTGTCAGAATCAGAGGGGTCGAGGGTTTATTTTTTTTTTTATCATGTAACAAGGACCGACATTTTAAATAAAGCTAGGAATCAATTTTAAAATTCCATCAACAGAGATATGAAAATTGATTTAGTGTCCAATTAAAATCCCATATGTTCAAAGTCCTAAAGTCCTACCACTGATGGGGAAGTTTTACAGATGTGTATTCAATGCATAATTCATGGGAAAGTGGCATGATTTATTTATGTTTATCTGTGAAGATGGGCTGAGCATGAGCTACCTTTAGTGAATAGTTTTGTGGCCTTCAAAAATAAGAGGAGCAAGTGATACATTCATAATTAAAGGGCCACTGATGGCTGGACATAAATAAAATCCAAGTTAGCCTATCCACAAGGCTTGTGAGCAATGGGCCTTCCCAGATCCCAAGAGTGCCTCCCAGACTCATGGGTGCCCATTGGCACTGGTGGAAGCTGATAAACCCCCTTCTCAAGAACACTGAGACATAAGTTCAGAATGCACGGCTTACACAGGCGATGTTGGGTGGTTAGGTCTGCCCAATAAGGACAACAGCAGGGCTTGGACCCAGCTGAGGTAAGTGGGCTGGTGTGAAAGGTGCTGTAAAGCAAGCATTCTAGGAGAGTTACAGGTATTGGAAAGCTGGGAGTGCCAGACAAGTTCTAGCGTTGAATCCAGTCGTGAGCCTCCCTGGTGTTTGTTTATTCTGTTTTAGAGACTTACTACAAGGGTAATAGTAATAGATTAAGGCTGATGTGGTACTCCCACTTGACTTATAAACATCAAGACCTGATGGCAATTCTCAGAACCCATGGAAAAAGCCAGGTATGCTGCCTGAGTAATCCTGCATTTAGGGAGACAGACAAGCAGAGCCCTGGGGGCTTGCTGGCCATCCAGCCGGGCATACTTGATGAGCTCCAGGTTAACAGATGGCATTCCTGAGATAAGACACAATTCAGTCCTGTGGCTTTGAAGAGTAGACCTTCAGGACTCTCAAAGTTCTAAGAGTGGATGAACTTAGATGGCTCTCACATGCCCAGGTGACCAATTGTGGAGCCTCCATATTAAGAATGTCAATAGAGCATTTCAGAGTCTGAGGCAAGTGAGCACTGTGGAAATTATATATATATATCTGTGTGTGTATGTATATGTGTGTGCACACATATGTATATATATGTATGTGTGTATATATGTATATATGTGTATGTGTATATATATATGCTGGGAACTGCTCTATTCCACTGCAGCCTCCTCATGACAATGGATTAAAACCATGAGCAAAGCAAACCCTCCCTCCCCAGTGTTGTCTGGGTCAGGCATTTTGTCACAGTGGTAACCTATCAACTACAAATGAATAGCACAGCCTGAGAGAGAGCCTGCTGTGCTCAAGGCCTTTCTATGGAAGAACTCGGCTTGTTCCAGAGAAGAAGCGGACAGGAATGTGGGGAAAGAAGAAAGCCAACCCAGGGGTGCACTGATGCGTAGACAGCCAGAGGCAAGCAAGGCTCCATTCAGAAGGATCATCTAAACACTGGGACACACGTAAGAATTGCCCCCCCACCACAGGAAAGAAAGCCAAGCTTCATCCACCAACTCCTGCCCTTCATAATGTGAAGACTGTGTCTAAGACATTAAGTGTCTGACATATTTATTTTATCTGCCCAAGGCACAGGCTAAGGATGCTTAGTGTCCTGAGGACCCCCCCCCCCCATCCCTGCTCCCGTCATTGTCTGGAAACCAAAAAGACACGGGAGCTGACAGGCCACTACTCTGTTGTAGTATGTCAAGGACAAGTATCTGAGCTATCGTATACTGACCAGGCAGGGGGTTAGTACGTGCAAAGGCCCCAAAACAGGTAAGAACACTGCACACTGTCTCTCCATCATGGTAGAACATGACCTGTGAGAAATCACCTAGTAGCACAACCTTCCAAGGGTCCCAGGGCTCAGAGGAAGTGTAGTGTCTCAAGATAAGCATGCGAGTCAAATCTCTGGGTCTAGCAATACGCTTGCTCTTCTGTGCCATAAAGATCAAAAGGATGAATCAAAAGGAGGCATTCCATATCTTCTGGGTAAGAACTAATTTTTTATCAATTCATTCCTTCATCTAATACGTAAGTATTATAGTGTACAATTGTATTATGTAACAGTCCCCAGATAAAGTCTTGGAATACTAAGGTATCATCTTGAGGTTGACCACTGGCCTTTAGAGCCCCACCTGTGACAAGTACGTCCTCTGAGCCAGGCTTCTTGGAACCCCCAGGAAGGACGCTCTGGGGACAAACTCCCAACGGATCACACAGGATTTGTTGTATCCAGCTGCATGTTCTCTTGACCTATCATCTTTTATTTCCATGAAGAGATAAAGGGGACCCAGCATGGAGCAAAAGGCCTGCCAAGAGGCAAAGCAGGGGAGGCTCTTTGGAGTGTCCTGTTTACATCCAGACTCCAGAAGTGATGCTGTAAATAATTAGCCAGGTCCCATCAGTACCCTGTCTGGTGAGAATGCAGACTGCAGACTGAAAGTGCCTCAAGGAACACAAGAGTACATCCTGACGTTTATTGCCATGTCCTTGGCCCTAGAGAACCGTAAAGCCGGCTCTGTGCAAGTGAACAAATGGCTTTGTAGAAACTTCCGCTTCCTTCTGGCTTCTCTCTTCAAAAACACCAGTCCCTTTGTTTGCAGCCTTGACAGCTTTTTCAGGACACAAATCTACTGTCATCGCCTCTGAGATTACAGGCTTCTCTGAGGCCACTGAACTCTCTGAGGATTATGCCTTCCTCTGAATTTCCTAGATCTTAAGGCTGCTTGGAAATTGCTCTCTACCCCGGTACTGACAACAGAATTGCTGTGATAATAATAATATCATCAACAACCATTGGCTGGGAGGGTGGCGTGTGTCAAGGTCCATGTCAATCACTTGGCACACTCTGCCAGCTTTAATGCTCCTAACTCCCCTAAGGTCCATCTTCGTGCTGGATGCCACGGTGTGCTCGCAGATCTCCTCGCAGGGACTGAAGCATTTGTTCCTCTCAGATGCTGGGAGTATTGGCGCAGCTCTTACCCATCTAGTGGGGAGGATCCAGGTCACCCCTCATCCAGGTGGCTGATGCTCTTGTGATTGGCTAAGGTCTTTCCTGCTCTTGCTCAAAAGTTCAGCTCTTTGCAGCCCAATCCTGTGTCCTTCACCACCCAGCAAGTGTTCAATCTTAAAACACTACCTTTGAAACGCCCTCCCCAGAATCTGCCCCTGAAGCGCACCCACTGCAGTGAAAGTGTGTCTACTCTGCATGGAGAACAGAATTCTGAGAGATGATGCGACCACTCCTGCCCTGCAGGGAAGGAGCACAGCATTTGTGTAGTGGGTGCCAAGTTTAAAGCTCCGTCCGAGGAGTCTACACCCTCACTGGACAGCTTCTTCTCCTCCATCCCAGGAAATTCTGGTCAGGATACCTGTTAGTTCCCTTAATGAATTCAGCTTATTGATTCTTCCTAGCTCTTCTGAAAAGAGAAGAGAGAGCCACAGAGTACTGGCCCCTCTAGCCCTCTGACTGACCCTATGATCATCCAGTGAGCATCCTAGCTGGTGGGACACAATGCCACACAGGGCTCAAAAGCTGCTGTATAACTCTTACAGACAGTCAAGCAACTGTTCTCATCTCCAAATGTGGCTTTATCTACTGAAAAACCACCTCAGATTCATTCAGGGTGTTCACACCCTGAGCTCCCATTCACCAAGGGGTGAAAAATGATACCTCCGTGGTGTTGTGCCTTCTCTCTTCTCTATATGAATTCTCTGCATTGCTGAGTGCCTCTACAGAAGAGGTATGGCCCCACATAAGTGTCTTAGACCTGGCGTTGCTCTTTCTATTCTGCTCTAAACCTAGTTCTCTTCATCTCTTGTCAGGGTGCTATAGAAAGCATGGTCAAGTTTTGTAGGTGGAGGCTGTTTGTTTGTCTCCTGGCCGCCCAGACCCAAAATAATCACACAAAAACTGTATTAATTAAAACACTGCTCCGTCTATTAGCTCAGGTTTCTTATTAATTAACTCTTACATCTTAAATTAACCCATTCCTATTATTTTATACCTTTCACAAGGCTCATGGTTTCCCAGTAAGGTTCCCAGATGTCTGTCTCCTTTGCCAGCTACATGGAATCTCTCTGGCCCCACCTTCTATTCTCCTCTATCTCTGATTGGAATTCCTGCCTTTCTCTATTCTTCCCTGACATAGGCCCAAGCAGCTTCTTTATTTATTAACCAATAAAAGCAACACATATACAGAAGGACTTCCCACACCATTTCCCCTTTTCTGTTCAAATAAAAAGGAAGGTTTTGACTTTAATATAGCAAAATTGCATATAACAAAGCAGGTACCAAGCAAGAATTACAGTTACAATATTTATATCTACTTTATCTTTTATCATAACTAAGAAAACTGTAATTATAAACATCTATTCTTCAACTCCATCAAAGACCCCAGAAGGATATAATATTACCCAAGTTAACAGAACGTATATTGCAAGCAACTTCCAAAACTCTAGAATTGACAGAGACATCTCACTGCCTGGACAGTCACCCAAAGTCTTGTGTAATATTGGGTCATCCATCTTCAGCCTACAGGCCCATAGTATCTGTAAGGCTTTCCCATGAAGCAGGAAATTTGAAGATATGTTTTGCTTTGTAATGACAAAGTTTTTTAGATGCTTTCTTCTGTGTCCTGCAAAATGTCTGACAGCTCTTTCATGAAGCAGGAACCCTGGAGGACCATCTCACCTTTAGGCAGCTTTAGCAGTCAATTTTGTGTGGGTCCTGCATGTTCTGTTCATACAGCATAACATCAAGCAGTCCAGGCAAGAGTAGTTTCTTGCACAAATGAATAACACCATAAGGAGCCTCTTCAATGCCCATTGTCCTTTTGAAGCAGATTGGTTTTGCCAGGAGCAGATGTGTCTCATTGTCATGAAAAGTCCTAAGTTTTTAAAACATTTTAAATGCCATATCCTGTTAGTCTTTGAATTAAAGAATACCTATTGTAGGGTAAAAGGGACAACTGGAGCAGAAAAACAACCAATCACTGAGCACCCTGACTCTGAACCCAGAGCCAAGAAAAAAAAGAAAGAAAGAAAGAAACACACTCTGTATTTGAGGTTCGAGCCAGGAAAGAATCATCTTTATCCCTGAACCCAGGACTAAAGACATGTACCCTAGCTCTGAAACTAGTGTCAAAGAAACACACTTTGTTCCTAGAATCAGAGCCAGTGAAAGAAATATGCCCTGGTCCTAAGATTGGAGTCAAAAAGTTAAAAAAGACCAGTGAAAGAAACACAGTCTGGCCATGAAGTCAGAGCCATCTCTGTCCCTGACCAGCTAAACTGACCAATCCCTAAGCAGGGAAAAACTAACCAATCCCCCATTTCCCTGGGAAGACTCCGCCTCTAGAAGTCCTATATAAGCTTCTCCACCCCTTCGATTAAGAGCTGCCTTTAATTTCCTCCCTAGCAGAAATTCTCCTGAATCCACTCTCCTGAATTTCTCCTTCCCAAATAAATCTCTTTCTCAAAAGAGTCTTGGGTGATGACCTTCATTCACTGAGGGTGCAGAGCAGAAGAACCTGGCTGAGACATCCCTTAGGGGACTGAGCTGAAAAATTTTGCTGAGACACTTCCTATGGGGGCCTCAGCAAGGCACAGCAGAACAGAAGAACTCCTTAAGGGGACTGAGCAAGGTCAGTGAGGGGGGCCAGTAACATGAACTGGAGGAAGATTCTACATTTCTGCAGGGGGCTTCCCTATAGCAGAGTGTTAGCAGAAGAATCATCTTAGGCTGGAGAAGCAGATCGCTTTGCTAGGACGCTCCCATAAGGGAACAGAGCAGAACTCAGCTGTAGCAGCTCTCCAGGAGAAGAACAGGATCCCTATATCCTGTGGGGAGACCATCCCCCACTGCACCCCAGCTTCAGGTAGCCTGGCTTCCCAATAGTCAGGACACCTTTCCCTCCAGGACTGAGCTGCCCTATTGCAACTCTACTGCCCCTCCAGAGCTGTTCTATTGTGATTCTACCCCTCCAGAGCTGTCCTATTGTAGCTCTACCCCCCCAGAGCTGCTCTATTGTGGTTTACCCCCACCCCAGATCAGTCCTATTGTGGCTCTACCCCTCCAGAGCTGTTCTATTGCAGCTCTAAGTATATCCTGGCTTCCTGATAAGTCAGGCTATCCAAATACCACTACTGTACCACATTCCCCTACACCTATCCATTTGAAACATGTTTCTGTACATCTAGAAAACCTAATTAACTAGATTACAAGCTTAACTATTATAGATGACTATCTATTAGTCTGTATTTTAACTATATCTTATATTTGTAAATGAGCTGCACAAACACAATAAACAAGATCAGAAATACATATAACAAAATTGGCCTTAAATTTGTATCAATAAGCCAAAATCCATACCAATGCAAAGTATTCATTTCTATAGCATATCCCCTTTCAAATGTAAACAAACATTTATAAATAATCATTTAGGGCATTTGGGCAGTGTTGTCTAGACTACTTCCTCCTGATTGTTAGTCAAGTCTTTCATGGGATATCATGTGTGATAGGTTTATTTCAGCCAACAGTCCTGAAGCTATCTTGAATGGTTGGACTATCTGGGCCATTGCTTCAGGTGGTCTTGTTTGATCAAACCATACTAACCTGGAAGGAACCCACAGGTTCTTATCATCTGTGAAAACAAAAGCAGAACCTCTTTTCCAAAGCAACATATCCTTAGACTCAAATTTTGAAGTCAAGATACCTTTAAATTATATATGTTGGTTTAGCTTAGCAGCCTGTACAATGAAATGTCTCTCTGTACTTAGCTCCTTCACAGTCAAAAAATTTTAAAAAAATACAATCATATACATAATTCAGACTCTATGTATACATTCCATCTTTATGTGGCTTATTTTTCTAACTCATTACTTTCTCTACAAGTTTGATATTTATTTTATTATCTTTACTCCTTTAATTTATGACTGTACTCTTTATTATAACTGTCTATACTCTTTTCCTTCTCTCTCCCAGGCCTACATACATTTATCCAATATTATGACTCATTAAGAGGTCTTTTCCATGTGAATTTGTCTTTATTGCATGTGTATCTGTAATTATTTTCTGAACAGGAATACTTTTTTATATGCTAAGCAGGTGTGGTTAGGACCAACTCTTCAGTCCTGCTTGTTGGCTCCACCCAGTCCAACATGGCAGAGGTATGTTCACCGCCTCTGTGAGCCATGCATACTGCCCCAACTCCAGGGATACAGTGGGTCTATGTCGCCATTAAGCAATTTGAAACATGCTGCTCACAAACCCCATTTAAGTGCTTGGCCTCCTGAAAGAACCAGAGCTGCTCATGCAACTAGCACAAATCAGGAATTCCTCCCCTAAAGAAGTCACATAGCCTTCACTGCAAATTCTGAGTTAGGAAGTCTTCTATTAAAGGAGTTGTGGTTTCCCTGCTTACCACCAGCAAACAGAGCCCATCTGAAAAAAAAAATACAACTACCAAAAAGCTGTGCTAAACTCTGTTCTTTTGTGTCTAGAATTCTTTTTTAAGCTCTCTCGGGTTTTATGTGGATGTAATCAACCCACGTTAGTGAGCCAATTTCTTAACTAATTCTTATATCTTAAATTAACCCATTCCTATTATTTTGTATTTTACCACCAAGTTCATGGATTGCTGGTAAGCTTCCCAGTTGTCTGTCGCCTTTGGCAGCTACATGGCATCTCTCTGACTCTGCCTTCTTTTCTCCTCTATCTTTGCTTGGAATTCCCACCTTGCTCTATTCTTCCCTGTCATAGGCCCAAACAGCTTCTTTATTCATTAACCAATTAAATGAACACATATATAGAAAGTATATGTCCCACACCAAAGTTCCCTTCTCAACTGACCTCACTCCAGCCACAAAGACTCTCCCTCTTCTCTAAATACATGTTACTGTCACCCTCCACCCTCCATAGCCACTAGAGAACATCTTCCCTCCACCACCTACAGAACTTCACAAGATGCCATCTTCTGGCTCAGAAGATGTTCCCAACCACACCACAGACATCTCTCTCACACCAGCCAATGCTGGAGGCATCACTTCTTTAGAAAACCCACTCCTGTCACCTCAAAGGGAATCACAGCTATAGGAACAATGGTCCCATGGGTTCCATGCTTGCTCTCTGTCACTGTGATGGCATGCCTGAGATAACAAAGTTAGGAGAAGTAACAAGTTCTTTTCTTTCATAGCTGCAAAAGTCTGAGTCTGTGGCTGGTTGGATCCACTGTTCAGGGGCCAGTGGAGGCGGGGATCAAGATGGGGAGTGAATGGTGAAGCAACGTTTTTCATAGGATGGTAACTGGGAAGGGAATGAGAGAAAGACAGAGAGGGGAGAGTGAGGGATAACATGAGGGGCAGAAGCGGAGGAGAGGAGAAAAAAGTAGACCCAAGGAAGATGAGAGAAGGAGAAAAGGGAGAGATGGAAGAGGAAGGGAGGAGGGGAAGACAAGGTGAAGAGAGAGTGTGATGGTGGCCACTGACTCTGTCCACTTCAAAGACATATTTTCAGTGACCTAACTTCTTCTCACTAGCTCCATCCCCTACAGGTTCCAAGAGTCAGGATCTGGGGACCAAGCCTTCAACACACAAGTTTTGAGGGATATTTAGATACAAATCACAGTACCTTCATTTTTTTTCAAAGGCACAGTCAGTGTGTTTGTTTCATGTTCCTGTAGCATGAAAGACCCAAATGTACTGTCATACATAAAGTTCTGGAGGTCACAAGTCCCAGACGGATCTCACTGGATGCTATGGTTTGTTTTAATTTCAATTTGTCACAAATTATATTCTCTGGACTAAGGAGCCACTCCTGAAAAAAAAAATCCTCAGTTAATTGTTTTAGAAAGGGCCACCTCTATTCTGGGCATCACTTCCTGGTAGAGAGCACAGCAGAAGGAAGACTACTTGCCTTTTGCGAATTTTGCTTTTCCTCTGGCTGCCAAGTTGATTTGCTCTGGCTGCCCTGTTGCTATGGCTGCTGCTGCTGTTGCTGAGTCCTTTATTGACATCAAACCAGGCTTTTGCAGGCTCTGACCATGGACTTAGGTGGCTCCCCAGGAACTGTCTTAGTTTTTGGAGCTAAACTGGAGACTGCTGGGACAATCATCTTTATAGACTGAGCAACTACAGTGCTGCTGGCTTCCGTAATGCCAGACAATTACTACAGGGCTGCTCCAAATGCAGAGGCACCCAGTCTGGAGGACCAAAAAACTACTGGATCCTCAGCCTCTTAGGTGCGGTTTAGCTACTGTTGCTATTTTAGCAGGAGCCATATTAATAAATTCATACACACAGGAACATGCACACACATGCATTCACACACACACACACACACACACACACACACACACACACACACACACATTCATCCCATTCCCCTCGAGAACGAATAATGCACTGGGCTAAAGCTAAAGTGTTGTTAAAGCCCCGTGGAGAACCTGTCCCCTTTGCCTTTCTCCAGAGCTTTCTCCACTGTCTTCTCTCTCTCTCTCTCCTTCCTCCAGCCCACCCCACTCTCATCCTGCCTGTGTCATTAGCATTCTGCCTAAACTGAAAGAGGAGAAGTGAGGATGGTGTCCTGTCTGAACCTTGAGTCTTACTTAACACTACCAACACTGACTTCCTCTTCCCCCTCCCTTCAATCCTCCTCCATCAATTTACCTCCTCCCTTTTCTCTCCTTAACTTCATACTTTTCAGGTAAAGAAGCAATGTCTTTTATCAGCACATGCTGGGAACCCAACTGTAACGGGCCCTCTCTTTTTCTGCATGGCATGCACTACGGTTTGAATAGGAAGTCTTTCCAACAGGCTCATGTGTTTGAATGCTTTGTCTCCAAACACATTGGCATTGTGGGATGGCATTGCTTGGGAAGGCTGTGGGACCTTTAGAAGGTGAAGCCTGTCTGGAGGGAGGCTTTAAGGCCTTCTGTTCCTGCCCCACTGTCTCTGCTTTCTAATGCAGATGCAATATGACCCACCAGGCTCCGCCCCTGTTGCCACATCTTCCCTGCAGTGATGAAGTGTATCCCCTCAAATTATAATCCTGAACACACCCTCCCTCCCTTAATTTGCTTCCTGGAACATATTTAATCGCATCAAAGTAAGCAAGCAACTAATATATTACAGAAAAAAATGGCAGCAGCCAGCCCCTTTCAACTCCAGTCTCCTTTCTTTTCCATCCACAAGCAAGAGTGTCTTTCCCACAGTACCTGTCTCAACTCCAGAGGTGAACAGGAACTCTCTTTGTTAAGATCACATAACCATGCCCTGAGCCAATCACTACTACCTGAAGAAGAGCGTTCAGTCAGCGGTCAGATCCGAGTGACCAGCAAGCAAGGCAGATACAAACTGAGGAATAACCTCTGTTAAAGTCCCTGCCTTGGTTAAGCTTGTCTGCATCCATGGCTCAAAGGACCTGGCAATCTGAGAGTTGTCAAGGGTGGAACCCATTCTTTACATTCGAGTTTCACTTTTAAGAGCATGCTGACGGAAAGAAAGCTGACAAACATCAGGACCCCACCTCCAGACACCATGTAATCACACTGTTTACCGGAGATCTCATAAGCCAGACGACAAATGTTTCTCTGCAATTATCTGATTTTGTGTTGCATAATTTAGATGTTCAAGTTGTCAGGAAAGAGCACTTATCCATAAATATAAAATTATGGATGTGTATCATCCGGTTATAAGACAATCAGTAAATGGGGTATTTAAGGGAAGTGTACAGTAATTACTAAGGCATGCTGTTTGGGGGCATGTTCCCTAACCAGGTAATGAAATTGCTGAACGCGGTTTCTATTTAATTGTCACTCATTTGCAGATGGGGAAAATATTCTACAGTTTTAATCAAGTCATGCACTATCCCACTTTACTGCGCATTCGGCAGAAGGTGGTTAGAATTCTCTCTCCTTTCCAGTGGAAGAGTTGAGGTTTCCTTCTCTGGCACAAAATCTAGAAATAAAGGTTATAAAATCTTGAACAGAATTCTGCACCTGCCTTTAACATCTGTCTTCTCTGGCTACTCCTTTGGAGAGCCTTACTTGTAAGTTGCCTCAGAACTGAGACGGAAGAACACTGGGTACCAAAATGAATACTGCTGAGAGCCTACTAGGTGCTGGATATTGACTGGTCATCAGTTTTACCTCCTCTCGGTCACCCCCGTTTTGTAACAGGAGGAAGTCCAGGGCTCAGGGATGGCAATGTGTGTTCCTGGTCCCATAGCTCCTGAGAGGCAGAGCCGGAATTGGAAATCAAGCCATCCAGACTTCAAAGTCCATGTTCCGGCTGCCACAGCATGGACTCGGGAGCTGGCAACGGAAAGGAATGGATGCCAAAATTCCCTTCTAACTGTCACGTCCTGTGCTGACAAATTCTGCAGTTCTACTCAAAATTGGCACAAAGACAGCATCTGGGGAGCCAAGGCTCAGGGGAGCCCAGCTCTGCTGGAGAGTTCTGTGGCTTTTAAAGCGGAACCTACAGGAATTTTCCCAAATCTCTCTCCGCTTTATCCTGCAGGCAGACGGCAGGCCACGGAATGCAGGTTTGGGAGTTGAACTGCCTAAAAACAAATACAGACCTCAGTTTCTCTAAGCTGTGAAGATCAGCATGTGGCCACCAGTGTTTGTCAAGGTGCTTAGGCGGAAAGTGAAGGATGCGCCCTTGTGGGAACAAACATGAACTTGACATGAAGAGATGCTAAGAAATGGGCTGGGTGAGATACCAAATCACTGTCACGAAGGGGGCACAGAATGTGTTCCTATCATAGGCACTGACATGTTCAGTAGAAAGCAAAGAAATAACACATGAAGGGGCTAATGCCCAGTGGGTAGTCTAACAGGTTATATGAACATGCAAGCCGGAACTCTGTAGCAAGCTCCTAAGTAAAATGTGGGTGTGGTCCTGTACACCTGTCACCCAGCACTCAGGGATGGAGAGACAGGTAAAGATAGCCTTCCATCACTGCAGCCAGCCGGCAAACCTAGCCCAATGGCCTCAACACAGGTCCGGTGTGTGACCCTGCCTAAAAAGAACCAGAGTGGAAAACAGCTGAGGAAGACACCTGATATTAATGCCCAGCCTCCACATGCGTGCTTACACACACACACACACACACACACACACACACACACACACACAAGCTAAGGTGTCCAGACAGAGATGTAGGAAAAACAGGGAGTCTCAGATACAAATGCCCACAGAGGCCAGGTTGATGATAAAAACCCTTAGAGCCACCGCTGCAGAGGTGATAGATGGGAGAGGGTGGGCGCAGTCCATCTGTCCAGGGGACACAGCTGCCTCACACTCAGTTATTTCCAGAGGACTCCTGCCCGGTAGAGCAGAGCTTCTACTTCTCCAGAGAAGCCAGCAGTCCAGATTTCTAAAGGGAATCTCCCAATGTTTAGATGTGTGATGCAATGTATACCTAAATATCTCCCAAAGTTCTCCTCTTCAGACTGCTGCTCCAAGGGGGACCTAGGGAGGAATTTAAGTCTGCAGTTGTGCCCTTGAAGGGGACTGTGGGACCCCAGTGTCATTCCCCTTCTCCCTCCTCTCTCACCGTTCTCCTTTCCTAACCTTTCTTTCTCATTCACTCTCCGCTCCCCCCAGCCATGAGGTGTCCAGCTTTGTTCTGCCACCTGTCTCCTCCGTGATGAGCCACCACAAACCCAAATCAACCTATAAAACTGAGCCCGGATAATCCTCAGTTCCTCATTATTACCAATGTTTTGTCCTGATAATCTTAGGCGTTTGTCACAGTAATGGGAGCTAATACAGATGGCAACAGACTAAAAACAGCTAATAAAGTAGTGGCCCACATAAAACACCTGCAGGCTGGATTACCAATATGGTCCTCTAATTTTCAGTTTAGGGAGCAATTTTTTCTAATATAGCTAACTTGTACCCATTCCAGTCAAATGTGTGTGTGTGTGTGTGTGTTTGTGTGTGTGTGTATGTGTGTATCTATATGTGTCTGTCTTTGTCTGTCTGTATCTGTGTCTGTCTGTCTGTCTGTGTGAGTATGTGTGTATGAGCGAGTGTGTATGTGATGAGTGTGTGTTCCTGCCTCCCTTCATCTTGAATAACCAGTCACATTCCCAATCCTTGCTCCTAGTGATAATATCAAACTGATATCTCTGTTCTTTCTGGAACCTTCCAACCATCGGTCAGGTTGGGTTTACTGATTGCCAGCCTCACTAGAGATTTAATGAGACACTGTCTTATGGAGTGAATTGGGAAATGAGGGGAACAACTGCCCAAGTTCTTTCTCTAGCCTCTGTGTGTCCCCATGTCTTCACACTTGCTCATACATGTACATATATACCACATATATACACATAAGTATTAAAATAATACTTATTTTATTAATAAATAAATAATAGCTACTTTTATTAATAAATAAATAATAGACACAGTAATGAATAATAGCTACTTTGGTTTGTTAAATAAAATGCTGAGAGTGAAGGCATTGCCTAGTGTAGAAAGCTATTATCAATCGTTAACTTTTAAATGATACTTCTATTATTTCTTTGGGGATTTCATACAATGTGTTTGTTCATCTTCTCCCTTCCTCCTCCCGCAATTCCTTACAGATTTACCCTCTCAATCCATATCCCCCACCTACCAAACTTCAGGTCATCATCTTCTCCTCCTTCTCCCACTGGGTTCAGTCTGTGTTGTTCAACTACGCTTGAGAACAAGCCTGCCCTGGACTGTGGTTCATCTACTAAGGATACTGACCATTAAAGGAAGCTGACCCTCTCTCCCGGCAGCTATCCCGTGTCAATACCTTGTATCAATATCTTTTTTCATCAGTTCTCTCTCCCCAAGGAAATCATACGTCAAGTAAGGACAGTCCTGTCTTAGGTATGGCTTAAATATGAGTTACAAAGGTGTATGTGTGTGTGCGCACACAGATGTAAATGTACATGCGTGTGTACTCTCAACTGTGTTCTTTCTCTCCCTGATACTTCTCAAGAAGAATACCCAAACCATATTCTTGAGCCCTGTTTTGGGTTTTATGTCATGGATTCACACTGGTTGCTTGGATGGATTTTTTTTTTCAGTTTGAGTTTTTGTATAGAGCTGTAATTAAGGTGTATGGGTTTTGTCTATAGTTGTAATTTACTTGTTCCATTGCTCTTGTAATAACCTGCTGCGTTCCTGTACCACAATTATTTACTCACTCAACTACTGAGGGCATTCAGTTTAGTTCAAGCTTAGGCTACGTTATTGTTTCCTCCTGATGTCACATTTAGAAAAGGCCAAATGCTCTAGGGAGTGTTCGGGTCTTCAGCTGGCTTTCCGTTTGTAGTCATAACAGAATGGGAGCTACTGTTTCCAGTTCTCTGAAGCCTGTCTGTTTGGGGCTTCAGAACGACCCTGTGGAGTAGGTATAGAGCATCATTAGCTATGGTTTGATTGTGAGCATCTCTGAATTTTTTCCCCAATTCAAGGTTTCTGTGTTGCCCTGGCTGTTTTGGAACTTGCTCTGTAGACCAGGCTGGCCTCTAGCTCAGATATACACCTGCCTCTGCCAACCAAGTGCTGGGATTAAAAGTGTGCGCCACCACCACCCAGTCGGCTCGTATTTTTATTGAGACTGTGCGTCTCTGCTATTAGGTTTCTTCGTTCGAGCAATGCTGGTGTAAATCATAGTCAGACTGCCTGTCTTCCAGCTTCTTGCTTTCCTGTCTGCTGTGTGTTCAGATGGTCCCATCCAGCAGCTCACCATGTCTCCTTTGAGATGTTTTGTGAATATAGGTACATTTAGCTGAGTTCCAAAATAAAGTCATCTTCCTCCAAAATCCACATCGTTAGATCATATCAGGGGAGGGACTTAGCTACTCAGAAGGTGTTTACGATTCAGCCTGGCTGCCAGGACAGGAATACCTTTCTGCTCCATTCACAACATTTCCTGGCATGCATCTGTGTTGTCTTTAAATTAAAAGGTGAGGGAAATGGCAGCTGGGTTATTTTTAGTCACACAACGCTCTAGAGAGCCTGCATGGTTTGCCACCTCCTAAAAGAAGATGGAGAAGAAGCCAGCCTCACCACAGCATGCCGGGACAGCAGGAACCAATGAAAGCACATGCTCCGGGGCTCAACAAGCCCACATGGAGTATGGCAGAGGCGGGGCTGAGGCAGGGGAAAGGGGGCAAGTACCAGCATGGCTCCATGGTATCCCCAGTCTGAGCGGAGTGTGGTTGTAAGGGCGAGTACCATCATCAGAGGCCTGGCAAAAGCAAGAACAAGGGCAGGGGAGATGGCTCAGTTAGAAGTTCAGGTCCTGAGCACCCACATCAGAAAGCCAGGAGTGACTGTACACATCTATATCCCGGCACCAGGGAGACAGAAATAGGAAGATTCCTGGAACCTGCTGCCCAGCTAGTCAAGCCTAATTGGTGAGTTGTAGGTTCAGTGAGAGACTCCTTACCTCAAAAAATAAGGTGCAGAGTGACTGAGAAAGACAGCCGGCATCAACATCTGGCTTCCACAGGCATGCTCATCCACACGCACACCCCTGAACACACATGTGCACCCACGCACCACAATGCATGCATGCACAAGCACGAACACGCACAAGAGACACACACGTAACATCAGAAAATAAAAAGAAATAAATCAACGGGTTTTCTTTACATCCCACTGCCTCCAGCACCACCATTCCAACAATGCCATCTTTCTAGGCTGATGCCTCTCAACCTTCCTAATGCTGGGACCCTTTAGTACAGTTTCCCATGTCATGGAGACCCCAACCATATTTTATTTCACAACTGTAATTTTGTTACTGTTATAAATCAAAATGGAAATACATTGGGAGATAGAGGTTTGCCAAAGGGTCGTAACCGATAGGCTGAGAACCACAGCACTGGAAATCATTATCCTGTCACCCCTAACAATTCTGCTGCAGGGAGAGCCACATCCTAGAGACCCCATGGCTACTGGCAAACAATGAACACATCAACCTCAGAGACAGATGTATCTTCGGCCACCAGCCCTGTCCAGGCTGGCCAGTCAATGATCTTTTCTAAACTCAGTTTCTCTGTCTTTAAGGTGGGGACAGTAACCAGTAACCTTAATAGATTGAATAAGATGACTTACAACTCAGTGTTCTAGCAAACTAGCCTCACCCTGAACAAAGCTGGGAGGAGGGGGAGAAACACATACAGGAAAAGATTTGCAGGGTGTGTGGGGTGGGGGTTCAGTGGGTAAGAGACATGAACTTAAATCCTCAGCACCCCACGTAAATGCCACATGTGGTCATTCATGCAACTCCGGTGTTGTAAAGGGAAAACACAGAATGGGGATTGCTGGCTGCTAACCTAGCTCTAGGTTCAGTGACAAACCCTGTCTTATGGAAATAAGGGGCAGTGATGAAGTAGGACATCCAATATTCTCCTCTGGTCTCTTTGTGCACGTGTGCACACACACACACACACACACACACACACACACACACAGCATGACAAGTCTCTACACGGAGTGATGCTGCCTTTAACAATCCAGCCTCCTTGCTGCAAAGCCAGAGTCAGTAATCCACATTCACCCAGCCCCTTTGTCTCATTTCCAAGGGTTCTGCTGTAGCAACACTTTATAACCAGCTCCTCTGACATTTGGAGAGTGGCTCCATGTATGAGCCTCCTTCCTCCATGCCTTCTGCAGCTAGGCACTGGGAACCAGAGGGAGGCAGCGTGCTGGAGTGAGTGCTCCCTCTGTGTGGCGCTTTAATTTATTGTCCTGCCACTGTTGCCTCATTTGATATTCGCTGTAATGGCACCGTCCTAATGAATTTATCTGGGGATAACGTGGATGTCATGGGCACTTCCACCTCACACTGGCACACTGCCTCTGCCAGAAGTGCTGCGGCAGGCTTGCGCAGGATCAGGGCCGACTTTAAAAGGTCTCCCTCCCCACCCACCTTTCCAAGATGACTCAGGCATTTCTGAGGACCAGCTGCTCACTCTCCTCCCTGACCCACCACTGCCATATTTCCATCCTTAGAAAGATCCTGTGGATCCACAAGGGCATCCTTGAGATCTCCTTCTTAACCAGCAGCATCTACTAGAAAGTTTGGCAGTGGTTCAGAATTGTGTGAGACACTTTTCCTAGGGAGACACATCACACACACACATGCACACACACACACACACACACACACACACACACACACCAGAAAAGAAATCCATAACAGACCAATATAACAATTGCATCAAAGTCCAACTTGGTAATCTGTTGAGTTTTGATTGGGGTTACCATGAGTGTGGGGAGGGACTGCTCACAGGTGCAGGCGTGATCAGGTATGAGCAGGCGTGAGCAGGTGTGAGCAGGCATGAGCAGGCGTGAGCAGGTGTGAGCAGGTATGAGCAGGCGTGAGCAGGTGTGAGCAGGTGTGAGCAGGCGTGAGCAGGTATGAGCAGGCGTGAGCAGGTGTGAGCAGGTGTGAGAAGGCGTGAGCAGGTGTGTGTCAAGAGCTGCTGTGCCACTGGAAAGCCCACCCAAACATGGGTCACTCAGAGAAGCTGCAACCCTGGAGCCCTCTGGAAAACCTGCCGGCAGCTCAACAGCCCTCTAACACTCGGCTCATGGTGGGCTTTCCTTTTCCAGAAGTTCTTTAATACTACAGAGCTGGGGTTCGCTCGAGATCTCCCCAGTTTTTACTTTCACTGACCTTTCATTTACTTCCTGGGTCTCTGAGCCTCCCTGAACTCCATCGGGAATGTTTCAGTTGGGAAGAGTGCACAACACAGAGTTTCTGAACTGCTGCTTACACGAGAGAATCACCACATTGGGTGACTGTGTGCTTAAAACAGGACCCACGCCACTGGAAAGGCAGCTTTCCCATTTTACTTCATTTCTGTTAATATTGACTTAAATAGCTATATGAGGCTGGTAGTCACCCTAGCGGACCATAAGTTCTCAGTAGAGATTAGGTCAGAGTTCATTGAACTTCATATACTTCCCATGGGAACTTTGCTACAATGCGGACTCTAACTCAGCAGGTCTAGAGAACTCAGAAGTCCTGCATTTCTAGCAAGTCTCCCAGTGACATCAATGTTGCTGATTCATGGACCACACTTTGAGCAGCAAAATAGTTGGGTAGTGATGGAGACAGTAACATGAGAAAAAAAATTCACTTCATTAAGCTTTACTGGTAAGATGCATGCACTTATTTTTAGATAGTTGTAATACACACAGCTGCAGGCAGTTTTCTGTCTGCACTGCCAGTCACCTCTGTTCTTCCACCCATTCCAAATAACCACACAGAGTCTTAATATTAATTACAAATGCTCAGCTGATAGCTTAGGCTTGTTACTAACTAGCTCTTACATCTAAATGAGCCCGTATTTCTTGTCTATGCTTGATCATGTGGCTCTGTGCCTTTCCTCAGTGTGGCATGCCCATCTTCTCTCTGCATCACCTCACAACTCTGTGACTTGCCCTTCTTCTCCCCAGCAGCCTCTCAGTTTGCCTCTCCTGTCTAACTTTTCCTGCCTAGTTATTTTCCAGTCTGCTTTTTTATTTAAACAATCAGAAGGCACCTTGGCAAGGACACATCTTTACAGTGTACAAAAAATTATTTCATAACACAGATCATTCCCCCAAGATTAATGACTGTCATCAAAGGATGGACATAGGCTTCATATAAAATTTTAGTACTGGCCGGCCATGGATGCCGCTCCATTGATAGAGTGCTTACCTAGCATGCATGAAGCCCAGGGTTCCATCCCCAGAACTGTATAAAATGGGCCTTGGCGGTTCCTGTATTGAAAGAGAAGAAAGACCATTAACCAAATCCTTTGGTCAAATTTAGCAAGCTTTATTTTCTGCCAGACAGAACTATCTCCTTAAAGAAGAGTTTGAAAATGTACCATTGAACATAGGAAAAAGTGAGGCCTATGCAGAGCCCCCAAAACCTCAAGACTAGGGGGTTTTCATGGGTTGGAGGGTTTCCAGAGGAATTTGATTTCATAGGAACTTGGTTGAACATTTTAAAGTTATTTGACAAATATCTTATCTTATCTTACCAGGGTATATTCAAGATGTAAGTCAAACTCCATAGGGTAGGAAGCCTGTCAAATTCCAGAAACAGGTTAAAGCACAGTCATCTTGAACTTTGCAGCAAACAGAAATGAACTCGCTCTGACCTTGTAACAAAATGACTTCCATCCTTAAAATGGAGTCAGGCTGGTCCATCACATGCCTGCAATCCCAGCACTCTGGAGGCAGGGTGATCAAGAATTCAGAGTCATCCTTGGACACATAGCAAATTCGAGGTCAGACTGAACTATGTGAGACTTTGTCTCAAAATAAATAAATAAATAATAAAATTTTAATGATATGTTCCGATATTGTATGGGGTATATTTAAGCTAAAGCATATTCATTGTTATATAAGACATAAATTTAACTCTTGTTATTTTGAAACTTGGCCAAACTGAGCAAACCCTTAATCACCCGAGGACGTTTCTATTTTTAACACCCAGGACATGCTGCCTCTCCAGGGTCCTCATTGATCTTGACATAAGTATGGATTGAAGACTCTCCAGACAATGGTAATTTACACTATGTCTGTGAAGCATTGGTTTGGGTTAGAGACAGTGGCATTATTATCTCTGCTGTGTTTGTAAGAGCACAGATTGTGGGTTCTGAGCGAGGAAGTTTTCGGTGGAGTCTGGAAGTCTGTACTTCTGACAACGCCCATGTGATTTCAATGCTTTAGCCCAGGGGACCACACTAAGAAACCCCAGCTGTTGTGCTGTGAGATGCTCCTGTAGGCTCACGATTCATGAGACCAGCTGGCTTCCTGTCCCTGATGCCACGCTGTCCCTGACATGATGGATTTGAACTGAAAGCCAGAATCAGCCTTTCTCCCTTCCATTGCTTTCTGTCAGTCATTTTGCCATGGCAACAAGAAAAATAACTAGTACACAGGGTTATTCTTCACTAGTTAACACAAAGTCGGAGCAGCCTCTACATAGGCCTGGGTGGCCAGCAGGCAAAGGAGCAAAAGTCCAGGGACGCCTGAACATCTACAGGTCAAGGGTGTGGGAGCCCCTGGGGTTAGTTCTGCTTCCACTGACAGGGTAGTGATGGGACAGTTGTCATCCAGCTTCAGGAGACGGCCCTACACCCTGCAGACTGCAGAACTAAGTGAACTCAGTGAGGGTTTTCAAAAGCACACGATTTGGGGAGAGAAAAACAGTGAGAAGTAAAAAGAGGGTGGGAGGGACAGGAAGGGGTGGGTTTGATCACAATACATTACATGTATAAAATTCTAAAACGCTAAACTTTTAAATAAATTGTCTAAAATATAAGACACGCCTTCATTTTTATTTCATAAAAGATAAGTAAGACTAACAGAGAGAAGGAACTAAGTCTAAGTTCTTTTGACTAGATATTCCATACTAGTTCATTGCATACAACGTGACATTGGGTCAGACTCTTTTCACATTTAATAAACAGATGCTTCCAGGCTTCCTAGAGCCCGGCACCATTCTAAATGCTGTCCAAACGTGAACTCATGCAGCACTAACAGCTATCAGAGATGGTGCTGACTGCTGTTTGTGTTCTCATCTTACGCATGATGCAACTGAGACCTGGAAAAGTCACCTCCTGAGGCTGCACAGTATATGGGTAGCACCCTGACCATTCGTCCAGCAGATCAGCAAGGAAAGGGGGCCCCTGATCACCCTCATTTGCTTCTCTTCGTAGTTGAGGAAGGACAGAATGGAAGGTAAGAATGCCTGGCACTTCCATTCTTCATCAGTCAAGGCAACTTGAAGTCTGCATTTTACAAGTAAAAGCCATGTCACGTCTCAGTATACCAGACTCTACACTCAAGGGTCCTGAATGCCCTTCTATTAAAAGAAACTGCAAATGCTTTTGCATCAAGGGGCTAAGGAGATAAGAATTCATTATCAGTGGCTGCCCCATCAGACAGTGGATTAGGTGAGGCTGGGACCCTGGCCAGTTCTGCTGGTTCTCATTTTGACATTAGCCAAGGATTTAAGAAACCTCAAGGACTCCCTGGCATATGTGAGTCCTCTGACTTGCTGAAGTGGAAAGATAACCTTTACTGCTGTGAGACCCCATCTCCTTGGAAATGAACCTTCACCACAACTGCCATTTGAAGTTTATGTTTGGGCAGTTGAGTTCCATTGCTTTCTCATGTGCACGTAACTCTGCGATGCCGCTACACCTGCCCTGTGATAAAGGCAAGCTCCCCTGGGAGGGCTGCTCACACTTGGGATGTGCCTCCAACATCCCCTCACCCTTCGGCCCCCAGACATCCTGACTGACCCGTGACTCCAAACTCATGTTTCCGCTGTGCTGCCCCTTCCACATGGTAAGCTTTCTTCTCCCTTATATGTCCACTCGGATCCCTCTTTAAACTTCAAATTCCAGATTCCAAATCCTGTCCTTTATGATCTTTCCCCACCCCCTTAGATAAAATAAACAAAAAGGTCACATTATAAAATACCCACTTGTTTCATATGTAAGGAAGCATTGCAAAATAGCAGTGAGTCCAAAGTCATTTGATTAGCTATGAGACTCATTCTACACAACATGGCCTAGTTATTGGTCACAATCTCCTTGTGTTTGATGAATAGGTGTGCCACATCTTTTGTCTCTGCATTCATCTGTACAACATTTATTTGTACATTAGAACATAAGATCTAAAGAGCCCTTGTTTTCCAACCCTGTCTCTCCCCTTTATGTTATACTTCTTCATAATTTCTGGGCCTAATTTTCTCCATCTGTGAAATAGAAATAACGATAAAATAAAACATAAAGTGGAGGTAGGGCTGTATCTCTGTTGGCAGGCTGCTTGCCCAGCTGGGGTGAGAGTCCTGGAATAGAGCTACAGAGCCACATAACCTGTGTGCTGCAGACTGTGGCCCCAGCACCTGGAAGGAGGAGATATAAGGGTCAGGTATTCAGAGTCATCCATAGCTACACAGTGAGTTCAAACCCACCCTGAGTCACGTAAGACCCTGTCTGTCAAACAGTTAATAATGATAATAAGATTCAGTCAAATAGAAGCTGAAAATAAAGACAAACATGTGTGGGAAGCAAATTGTATAGTATTTAAAACATAGCATGCTCTCAGGAAAAGGTAACTGCTGTTATTTGAGGGATGTGGAGGACAATGATACTGACATTCACTGGGAATCCCTTATAGTCACCAATTTAAGTGCTATTGTAGAACTTTCATTCCTAGTTCATTAATACCTGTAAATCAAATGTGTGTGCTAGAATATAACCTTCACATCTATCCAGCAAGTCCCTGACTCTGCAACCATCCTGTTTGCCAAATGGTAGCTCCAGTATCATTGCTGTCTTTGTTGATATGATTTATTTAGCTGTTTCATTTCCTTTCATTTTTATTATTTCATAAAAGGTGAACAAAGGCAAAAAAAACATAACTGTGCTAGCATTAGCAATGAGGGATCAAATCTCAGCCATTATTGAAATGAGCAAGCATGCCACAGATGAAGGGAAATGATAAAATTGTATATTGATGTAGGAATATTGCTTCCAAGGGCATCTAATGGATGAACCACAAAAACATTATGCTAAGTGAAAGAAACCAGATACAATAGCCCACATTCTATATGATTTTATCATACAAAGTCCTAGGAAAACAAAATTGACCAAGACAGAAAATAGATTAGTGCTTGCCTTGGGCAGAAGGGCTAAAATAGAAAGTGGTGGAAAGAGGCACAAGGCTCCTGATGCTGTGATGAGATGCCTGACAAAGGCGGCTGGAGGAAGGAAGGGTTCATTTCAGCTCACAGTTCAGTACAGTCTGTCTGGCAAGGAAGGCCAGCAGCAGGAACTGGGGCAGCTGGCTGCGCTGCATCCACAGTCAGGAAGCAGAGAGCAATGCATGCTGGTGCTCGGCTCACTTTCTCATTTTTATGAAGTCTAAGAGCCAAGTTTATGGAGTGGTACCCCTAATACTTATAGTGGATCTTCAATGAGCCTGTTCTAGACAATCCCACATTACATAAGGCTCAGAGACTTGTCCCTAGATGATTCTAAGCCTATCAAGTTGACAACCACTGTTAGCCATTACAATAGCTAAAGATCTTTTCACATTTGTGATTCATATGGTGTGGTCTCTGCCTATATAAACATGCATACTGAGACACTGGTACCTATAGTCTAATAAATACCATGCAAATCCTCTGCTTGATTTCTACATGGTTGCTATTTATGTCGTAGAGGAACGGATCTGCAATTGTCTTGAGCTGTGACATTCAGTAAGGCAAGACTCTAATTTCTTCAACTCTGAACCTATAGCCATCACCCCCTCAGTAAGCGCTAAACTGATCTGAAGATAAATGAAATTCCTTCCTGTCAAGAACTGCTAATGGAGAGCCTTCCAGCAAGCCAAGACCATGTCTTTAGGTCTAAATCACACAAAGCATGCTAAAACAGGATTCTCTGAACTCATTCCAAATGACCTGTTAATTTAAAAAAAAAGTCACAAAAACAAACACACACACACACACACACACACACACACACACACACACACACATTTTAACGGCTCAGCTTGTAGGAACCCTGAAGTTGACTCAAGATACCTAACTCTAATTTCTCAGCACAAAGGAGATTTCTTTGCTCCAGAGGGACAGAGGACATGGATAGTGGACAAAGATAGGAGATAGAGGATGAGGGAGAAGAGGAAGGGAACAAGGAAGAGGGGGGAAGAGTCATATTGGTGTCCTACCCATAGGGAACAAAAGACAGCTTCCAAATAGAAAGACGACAGGCCTGGTACATAGGAAAATGGTTTATAAAGGTAGAAGGGGAAATCCCCATGTTAGGATAAGCTGTTTAATTTTAATTATGCTTGTTGATTAGGTGAGTCAAATGGAACTAATGATTGCGAATGTCAATACTTTGACAGTTGGATATTGGTAGTCAGCCTCAGGATAAAGAAGTAGCTAAATAAGGGACTAGACGTTGGTGGCTAGCTTGAGGAACATAATCTAATGGTTTTTAGCAAGGGAGAGGGAATGGGGGAGAAGTGTTTTACCGTGCTCCAGCTGGCCAGAGTCCCTTCACAGCTTGCTCCGGTCTTTGCAGCTTACTGGACTCTGATGATCTGCCAATTGCCTAATGGATAACTTTGATCTTTGAATGGTGGATTTGCAAATACAGGATCTTGAGGCCTTTTGATGCTTGCATCCTTACTCTTGATGACTTCTGTTACTGAGGTGGACTTTTGTAAACCTTCTGCAGTGTGAGTTTATCTTTAAGGAAACCTAAGCTCCTCCTTACCCAGCAAGACATTCCAGATTGTCCTAATGACCTCAGCCAGACCATTCTCAGGCTGACAGTTCCCATTAAATGGTTACTGATGATGAGAGACCATACTTAGCTCCCTATGCTGTGCACTGCAAATTGAAGCTAAAATGAACTAAAAAGTTGCCCATCTGCATGTGGATGGAAGTTTCAGGGTGAAGTCTGCAGGCATTGCTCTCAGGGGTTTGGAGTTGGAGCTTTGTCTTGAAGATATAAGCAGGGGACTGGGGATGACATTCATCTGACAGAGTGGCACAAATGAAGCCCTGCGTTTTATCGCCTGCCTCATAAAACTGGGAAATGATCCTATAATTCCAGCACTTGGGAGAGAGGAAAAATCACAAGTTCAAGGTCATCATCACATGCAATTTTCAGGCCAGCCCTGAATATAACAGGCCCAGTTTTTTATTTTTATTTTTTAATTAGCCTGATGGAAGCAAAATGATAGCAAGGAATATGCAGTAGTTATGCAAGGGTTGACAACTTGAACTCTGTGCCAAGGAGACATCTTGAAGCAAGCAGGTCTGTTTAGAAACACAAGACTCAAGTGTAAGGAGCAGGATATGCTAAAAATGGGTTGGTATGCCAGGCTGTCGGGAGGAGAAGAAGCATGGTGGGGCAGGCCAGGCTGCAGAGAAAAGCATGAGCAGCAACACAGTGGGCTGTGACAGCAACAGTGGCCTCCAGAAATTATTTGGTCAGTGGAGCCTCAGCCCCAACACCATAAGGAACAACCTTCTGAGCCTTGGACCCAAAGACACCTGGAAAAACAAATGATCACTGAAGTCTCGCCTCTGTCTAAACCTGAAGGAGTGTTTAATAGAGCCACAGCCCCAACTACACGAATTGAAAGGAAAGGGACCCCCTGAAACATAGGCTCCACCTGTTATGAATGGAGGAACAGATGGGTAGACAACAGGGTAAGAATACACTCAACAACATAAACAGCAATACAGTAGCACCAGAAACTAATAATTCTACAACAGGAAGATCTGACCATCCCAACGAAGATGAAGCAGAAAATGACCTTAAAAATAACTTTGTGGAAAAGATGGAGACCCTTAATGAAGAATTAAAAAATTCCCTTAAAAGAATGGAGGAAAAAACAAAAATAAACGAAGGAAATCAACAAATCTCTTAAAGAAAACCAAGAAAAAGCAATCAAAAAAGGTGAAAGAAATGGTTCAAGACTTGAAAACTGAAATTGAGTCAATAAGAAAAAAAACACAAAGCAAGGGAAAACAGGAAATGAAAAATTTAAGAAAACAATCAGGAACTACAGACACAAGCATAAACAACAGAATTCAAGAAATGGGAGAGAGAATCTCAGATGTTGAAAATACTATAGAGGAAATAGATTCATCAGTCAAAAAAAATATTACATCCAACAAATTCTTAGCACAAAACAACCAGGATATCTGGGACAACAAGAAAAGACTGAGCCTAAGAAAAATAGGAATTGAAGAAGGAGAAGTCTAGCTCAAAGGCACAGAAAATATATTCAACAAAATCATAGAAGAAAACTTTCCCAACCTAAAGAAAAACATGCCTATGAAAATATAAGAATCTTATAGAACACCAAATAGGTTGAACCAAAAAAGAAAGTCCCCTCACCACATAATAATCAAAACACTAAACATACAGAAAAAAAGAATATTAAGAGCTGCAAAGAAAAAAGGACAAGTAACATCCAAAGGCAAACTTATCAGAATTACACCTGACTTCTCAATAGAAACAATGAAAGCCAGAAGGTCCTGGTCAGGCATTATACAGACATTAAGAGACCATGGATGCCAGTCCATACTACTATATCCAGCAAAGCTTTCAATCAATATAGACAGAGAAAACAAGATAATACATGACAAAACCAGATTTAATCAATACCTACCCACAAATCCAGCCCTGGTGCGCAAGAATTGTCTGTATTCTGTCAGTCATGTTTTAAATAAACGCTGATTGGCCAGGCAGGAGGTGTAGGCAGGAAAACCAGACAGGAAGTGGAAATGATGCAAGGAGAGCAGGAGAATTCTGGGCAGGAGAGTGGCACCCTACATAAGGCACTAGAAGGAAAACTCCAACCAAAGGAAATTAGCTACACCCACAAAAATGCAGGAAATAGATAATCCCACACCTGCAAATTCCTAAGAAGAGAAACACACACAACACCACCAACAACAAAAACAAAATAACAGGACCAAGCAATGACTGGTCATTAATATCACTTAATATTAATGGACTAAAGTCGCCAATAAAAAGACAGAGACTAATAGATTGGGTACAAAAACAGAATCCACCCTTCTACTGCATATAAGAATCATACCTCAACTACAAAGACAGACATTACCTCTGAGTAAAGGGTTGGAAAAGATTTTTCCAATAAAATGGACCTAAGAAACAAGCCAGTTTCTTAGCCTAATGTCTAAACAAAACAGACTTCAAATTAAAATTAGTCTAAAGAGATGAAGATCATTTCATATTCATTATAAGAAAAAATTATCAAAATGAAGTTTCAATTCTGAACAGCTATGCCCCAAACACAAGGGCACAATCATTTGTAAAAGAAACACTACTAAAACTTAAATCATACATCAAACCTGATACACTAGTAGTGGGAGACTTCAATACCCCACTATTACCAGTGGATAAGTCTGCCAGACAGAAACTTTACAGAGAGATAAAGGAACTAACAGGTGTTATAACTCAAATGAGCTTAATAAACATCTATAGAACATTTCACTTAAACACAAAAGAATATGCCTTCTTCTCAGCAACTCATGGATTCTTCTCCAAAACTGACCACATATTCAGTAACAAAGCAAACCTCAACAGATACAAAAAATTGGCATAATTCCCTGTGTCTTATTGTTGTTAAAATTCAACAACACTAATTGCAGGAAACTCATGGAAACTGAACAATGTTCAACTGTTCACCACTGGATGAGGAAGAAATAAGAAAGAAATTAAAAACTTCCTAAAATTTAATGAAAATGATGTCAAACATATCCAAACTTATGAAACACAATGAAAGTAGTGTTAAGAGGAAAGCTCATAGTGCTAAATGCCTACATAAAGAAGCTGGAAAAATCCCACACTAGCAAAGTAACAGACCACCTGAAAGCCCTAGAACAAAAAGAAGCAAACTCACACAGAAGGACTAGATGGCAGGAAATAATCAAACTGAGAGCTGAAATCAACAAAATAGAAACAAATTAAACAATACAAAGAATCAATGAAACTAAGAGTTGTTTCTTCAAGAAAATCAACAAAATAGACAAACTAAACGAAGGGCAGAGAGAGAGAATATCCAAATTAATAAAATCAGAAATAAAACAGGGGACATAAGAACAGACATGGAGGAAATCCAGAGAATCATCAGGTAATACTTCAAAAACCTGTACTCCACAAAATTGGAAAACTTAAAAGAAATGGACAATTTCCTAAATAAGGATTGTAGGATCCCGGGATTTCCTCTCTGCTCCTTGAGGCGCAAATTGCAAGGACTGTTTACCTTAGCCAGCCAAGCTTCCTGCTAATTTCTGTGCTAGCTCCGCTTTTAGCCTGGTGATTCACCTAGGCTTTGTTTCACCTTTGGTATGGTAATTTCCCACCTGCCCAGAAGAGTTCCCGTGGCGCCTAAGTCCCCTCTCATCTGTCTGCCGCTGCTGCTCTCCACCCCCTGCCTGGGAAGATACCCACGTGGCGCCAGTTCCCCTCACTCCCCTGGCTGGGAGGAAGTTCCCTTTACTGGGGCATAAAGTATATTAACCTTGCAGAAGCTAAATAAAATTGGCATTCGGCTCTTGACAAATGACCCTGGTCTCTTTGTGTGTGTCTCTGTTTAATACCCAGGACTTTGCCCAAACTCATGGGGGGTATGGGAGGCCCACAACCCGTACCAGGAGAGGGAGCCGCAGATTCAGGTGGAACAAAGGATCACATACCAAAATTAAATCAAGACCAGAAAGCCAATTAAATAGACCTATAACTGCTAAAGAAATAGAAACATTTATCAAAAGACCCCCCAACCAAAAAAAAAGGGCCAGGACCAGATGATTTCAGAGCAGAAACCTACCAGATTTTCAACGAAGAACTAATACCAATGCTCCTTAAACTGTTCCAAAGAATAGAAATGAAAGGAACATTGCCAAACTCTTTTTATGAGGCTACAGTTACCCTGATACCAAAACTACAGAAAGACATTACCAAGAAAGAGAATTTCAGACCAGTCTTCCTCACGAACATTATTGTAAAATTACTCAGTAAAATACTGGCAAACCAAATCCAACAATGTATCAAAAAAAATCACCCACCATGATCAAGTAGGCTTCATCCCAGAGATGCAAGGATGGTTCAACATATGAAAATCCATCAATGTAATCTACCATATAAACAAGCTGAAAACAAAAACCCCACATGATCATCTCATTAAATGTGAAAAAAGCCTTTGACAAAATTCAACACCCTTTCATGATAAAGGCCTTGAAGAGAGCAGGAATACAAGAAACATACCGAAACATAATAAAGGCAGCACACGGCAAGCTAACAAGAAACGTCAAACTAAAATGAGAGAAACTCAAAGTGATCCCACTGAAATCAGGAACAAGACAAGGCTGTCCACTCTCTCCATATATATTCAGTACAGTACTTGAAGTTCTTGCTAGAGCAGTAAGACAAAAAAAAAAATGGAGATCAAGGGAATACAAATTGGAAAAGAAGTAGTCAAACTTTCACTATTTGCTGATGATATGATAGTATACATAAGTAATTCCCCAAATTTCACCATGGAGCTCCTCCTACAACTGATAAACACCCTCAGTAATGTAGTAGTAAACAAGATTAACTAAAAAGAAAATGAGTAGCCCTCCTATATAAAGATGATAAATGGGCTGAAAAAGAAATCAGAGAAACATCATCCTTTAAAATAGCCACAAATAGCATAAAATGCCTTGAGGTAACACTAATCAAAGAAGACCTGTGTAACAAGAACTTTAAATGCCTGGAGAGAAAAATCAAGAAGACATCAGAAAATGGAAAGATCTCCCATGCTCTTCAATTGGTAGGAATAACAAAGAAAAAATGGCAATCTTACCATAGGGAATCAACAGATTCAATGAAATACCCATTAAAATCCAAACAAAATTCTTCAGAGACCTCAAAAGAACAATACTCTATTTCATATGGAAAATAAAAAAAACCCAGGATAGCCAAAACAATCCTGTATAATAAAGGAACTTCTGGAGGCATCACAGTCCCTGACTTCAAACTCTACTACAGAACTACAGTGCTGAAAACAGCCTGGTATTGGCACAAAAACAGACAGGAGGACCAATGGAACCAAATTGAAGACCTGGATATCAACCCACACACTTACAACCCACACACTTCTTTGACAAAGAAGCTAAAACTATAAAATGGAAAAAAGAGAACATCTTCAATAAATGATGATGGCATAACTGGATATTGACATGTAAAAGAATGAAAATAGATCCATATCTATTGCTATACATAAAATTCAAGTCCAAATGGATCAAAGACCTCAACATAAAACCAACCACACTGAACCTTACAGATGAGAAAGTGGGAAGTAGCCTTGAATGCATGAACACAGGAGACCACTTCAAAAATATTACTCCAATAGCACAAATACTGAGAGCAACAATTAATAAATGGGACCTTCTGAAACTGAGAAGCTTCTGTAAAGTAAAGGACATGATCTCCATAAGATTACCAGCACCTCCAAACAGCAAGAAGTAACCTAGAGAACTATGCCCACATTCCCCCCAAAAAATGCATTATGGATGTTTGTCTTTGTTTAGTGTGTTGGTTACAAGGTGTTATGGATAATGGTCAGGAAAAAAAGCTAAACAAAGGAAATTAGATTCAGGGTTCTTGTTATGAAAAAAACTGGGGAAATGTTGTGGGATAATGTTCTTGTACACTGTAAAGATTTGTCACTTGTATCAATTAAGAAAAAATGCTAATTGACCAGTAGCCAGGGAGGAAGTGTAGGCAGGGCAACCAGCTAAGAGAATTCTGGGAAGAGGAAAGGTCGAGTCAGTCACCAGCCAGATGCATACTCCAGGAGCTACTTTCACTCCTTCAGTCAATAGCATTTACAATACCAGCCCACTTGGGCATGGTCTCTTTTGCTTTAAAAAGCAGTGGTGGCCATGTGCTCACTCTCTTGCTTCTGGCTTCTAACTGTTAGACTTTGTTCCTGATCGCACAGAGGGCTGTTGTCTGGGACGGTGATCTGTAATTTTTTCCCTTTAAGAAAACAATCCTTTTATTAATCATAATTCCAAACTGGTGTGGGATTGTTTTGTGACTATGCCTTCAGATGTAGAGGAAGCAAGATGAGAATCCCTCACTGATAAAAGGTACCAAGCCAAGTGACTAAACATAGACAAGAATTATAGGTTAATTTAAGTTGTAAGAGATAGTTAATAATAATCCTGAGCTAAAAGACCAAACAATTTATAATTAATATAAGCTTCTGTATGTTTCTTTTGGGATTGAATGACTGAGGGACCAGGTGGGACAGAAACTTTTGTCTACAGAGGAATCTCAAATGGCCAAAAGATACTTAACAAAAAGCTCAACATCTTTAGCCATAAGGGGAATGCAATCCGAAACAACTCTGAGATCTTACACCTACAGAATGACCATAATCAAAAACACTGATGGCAACTTATACTGGAGAGGTTATGAAGCAAGAGGAAAGCTCCCCTAATGCTGGTGGGAGTGCAAACTTGTTCAGCTGCTTTGGAAATCAGTATGATGATTTCTCAGAAAATTAGGAATCAGTCTACCTCAAGACCCAGCAATACCACTCTTGCACATGTATCCAAAGGATGCTTAATCATATCACAAGGACATTTGCTGAACTATGTTCACAGCAGCTTTATTCACAATAGCCAGAATCTGGAAACAACCTAGATGCCCCTCAAGCGAAGAATGGATAAGGAAAATGTGTACATTTACACAATGGAATTCTACTCAGTAGTTAAAAATAATGACATTTTGAAATTTGCAGGCAAATAGACAGAACAAAAATAAACAAAAAAAAAACAGATGAGGTAACCCAGACCCAGCAAGACAAATATAATATTGCTCACTCATAAGTTGCTTTTAGACATCAAACAAAGAATAACCAGCCGGCTGTCCACCCCAGAAAACCCAGGTAACAAGAGAAATATATGTGAATCTGCCTAGGAAGAAGAAAAAGACAAGCTCTCCTGAGTAAATTGGGATTGTGACGGCAGGGAGGAGGGTGAAGGGGAAAGAGGAAGGGGAGTGCATAAAATGTATAGCTCAATTAAAAATAAATTAAATTAAATTTTAAAAAAAGATGTGTTCTTATGGTGATCATTTCAGCTGTCACCAAGTGAGACAGCAGACAAGTCAGCTTACATGACTCAGTCCGGTCCCTCCTTCTGTCAGCCCTGGCACACACGCTTAGCCAGTTCTTCTTTTTTGTTCCGAGCTGGGCACTACATTTAGCAACAAACTGATACTGTCTCCATAAATCAGCAGGAGATTCAGAACCTAGAGATTTATAATTGCCACCACTCCCTGTGCCCAGCAGAAAGAAACCTGGGCCTGAAGCACTGAGTCTGCAGACATTGCAGGAGCACGAAGAACTCCCGGGGGGAAGACATTCGACTCAAACTCAGATCCACTTTAGATAGAAAATTTGGTAATTAAGTAGCTGACTCGAAATAAATAACAGTAATGAAGCTAATGTTGCTTATACTCCTGCCGCACACCAGGCCCTGGGCATTCACCAAGCAGTGGGCTGTTCGTATGACCCATTCAGCAAATATTTATGGAGGGTTTGCTGTACGCCAGCCCTATCTTCAGACAGAGCAGTGGAGCAGAGAGGTGAGCCTCGCCTTCCTCGGGGCTGCGTTCTGTTGTGTATCTCAGGGCGAAGTCAGTAGATAATAAATACAGCACATAGCTGAAGAAAACATCAAGAAAAGGGGAAGGGGCTGTGGAGGATATGATCATAGAGTAGGGCCTGGGAAAAGCCTCAGCGCATTCATGCAAAGACCTAAGGGAGGGACAGTATCTGTGGGAAGAGGTGTCCAGGAAGAGGGCAACATAGTCACCCTCACACAATGTGATGTTAGTCTTGCTTATCAACGTGACAGGAATTAGAATTACTTAAGAGACATGCAAGATTCTGGGTGTGTCTGAGACCATTTTCAACGAGAACTGGCTGAAAAGACTCACCCTGAATGTGCACGACACCATTCCAGGGGTAGAGGTCCCAGGCTGATTTAAAAGGAAGAAAAGAGAAAATGAATTGGATGTCAGCCTCTCCCCTCTCCTCTTTCCCCTCCACTCCTTCTCTTTCACCATCCCCTCCCCTCCTCCCTTTCCTGACTACAGATACAGTATAATCAGCTGCCTCACATTCCTGCCACAAGCCTTTGCCACCATGATGGACTGTGTACTCTCAAACTGTGAGCCTGAATAGGCCCCTCCTTCTACACACTGTCTTATTTTGCTTCAGCAACAAGAAAAACCACTAATACACATAATCACAACCTCAAGGTATTTGAATCATCACGAAAGAAAGCAAGCCTATTTAAAGCTATCACGTTTCGTTTCCCCACCCTCTGTCCATCCTCAGGCCCAGCAGCCACTAATCTACTCTCTGTCCGTGTTTCTTGAGCTCAGGGGACAAACGGCGCATGCGCAGAGATTCGCCACAGACCATGCGAGGCAAAAACAAGAGGACCAGTTAGAAGGCCAGGGAGATGAATCAAGCCACCCTCACTGAGATCCTAAGTGGCGGATGCTATTACTACATCCATCTCAAGCTGAGGAAAGAGAAGCTCAATGATAATGACATGAGCTCTCAGACTAGGTAATGAGAATGGGGTACTGGGAACAAGGCTGGCACAGAGCCACCACTGGTCCCGACCAAGGCTATGAAGGCTGCCCTATAGTCCCATCAACCCTCTCCTTCTTTCCATACTGGGGTTGTGCCTGCCTGGTTTGGCTATGCCAGTCTGCAACATCTCCCACGAAGGTGGAGTATGTTTTCCTACCTGCTGAGGCAGTTCGACCCTGTAGTTTCGTGGCTGGAGTATCAGGCTTGGAAAGCCTTGTGTGGTTGATTTGTCCTCTTCCACTTTTGCCTAAACCATTCAATTAAATTATAGGTAGTCAGTGATCCCAGGATATCAAAGCTGTCTAGAGATGGGTTAGCAAAACACACACACACACACACACACACACACACACACACACAAACAAAAAAACAAAAAAAAATGTTCACAGTAATAAGCCACTAAAATGTGGAGCATGCTGCCCAGTCCACCCTGCCTGATCTAAAAACAAACTCCGAATCTAAAGCGGGGCATGATGACGTGTACCACAGACACTCCCGGCCCCTGAAACAGGAAGACTGCTTAAGCATGGAGTTAAAAAGCAACTTAGTAAGTAAGAACTTATCCCAAGAAAGAAAGAAAAACAATCCCAGAACTTTTGACCACTGCCGAACAATTGTCAATAACCCTCAGCTTCCTCGGGATGATTTGGTTCCCAAAGTCTGGGGGCCGTTTTCTCATTTAGCCAGAGACGGTGCCGGCTCTACAGTCCAAGGTCCTCGCTGCGCTCTGGTGTTCCAGAAGGTCTCCTCCGCCCCGGTTTCCACAGGCTTTCAGCACGGCCTTCATTCAAGCTGAACTTTAATTGCTGAACTTCCATCGAGTTTCGACCTTTTGGGTCAAATTTTGCAGATCGATTTCTCGTCATCCTGCTTGTTTTTCTCTGTCAATTTCCAGCCCACTTAGCAGTGTTACTTTTACATGTTGCTGAATATTCTTGCCTGCCATATATGGGAAAAATAATAACTAGAATGACGATTCTAGTCAGAACTCCAACAACTTTACCAGAGGCCAGGCTGGTCCTAGAGATCCCACTGTAAGACTCCGCCCACTCACCCACTAATACTCCTTAAAGCCCGGTCAACCCCCAGACTATACCCCCTCCCTTGGGCTTCATATTCTGGCCCACGGCTTCAGCAGAAGACTTCTGTTTTACCCACAGCCAGGCCGGTTCTAGTGACCCAAGGTAAGACATCACCCACTGCCAGCTAACACTCCCTAAAGTTGTTTCAACAGCCCCCAACTGCACCCCCTACCCTGAGCTCCATATCCCAGCCCACAACGTTGGCAGAAAACTCCTTTACTGGGGGCCAAACCATATCAGAAATCCCAAAGATCAAGCAGGTACCCAGAACCCCAAAGGTCACACAGGTATTTAGAGCCACAGAGGCAAAGTTATCATTCAAAATACCAGAGTCAGAAGAAACCAGCGGAGACACCCTACTGAACCTGACGACTTGCTAGTCACCAGAGCCCTTAGCCTCTTAGGCCATAAGATCAGAAAGGGAACAGAAACCAAGGAACAACACACCCGTCCAACAAAGACAAACTCACGAATCAATACCTACACCTATACTCATTCCAAACCCAAACATCACACAACAGTCAGCAACATCATACAATCAGCAACAGAAAAGTCACTGTGGCAGCGTGAGAGTCCATGTTGAGAAGGCTGCTAGTAGTTTGCTTAAGTTTACAATTTTATGTCTCCCTTTCTACCTTCTAACTTCTACATTCTAATTTCTGGTGCCTATATTTCTATATCCTCATTCTTATTTCCAGACTCTTCTCATACCACATGATAATCAAAATCTGAAACACATAGAACAAAGAAAGAATACAAGGCAGGACGCAAGAATCTCACTGTGAAGAGGAATAGAAGAGCTATCACAGTGGAGGGGGTCTTGACTGGGGATAGAAACAGGAGGGATCAGGTTGGGGGAGGTGGAGGGAGAAAGTCCCGGGAGTGACAACTGGAATCAGGGTCATCTCTGGCACCAGCTAGAAACCTAGAGCAATGGAAACTCCCAGGAATCTATCAGGGTGACCCTAGAGAAGACTCCTAGCAATAGGGGATATGGAACCTAAACTGACCATCTCCTTTAACCAAACAAGACCCCTAATGGAGAGATTGGGACACCAACCCAGCCACATAACCTTGAACCTATAATTTTCCCTGACCTCAGGATATGTTGGATAAAGGTGGCACAGGAATTATCGTAGTGGCCAACCAATGACTTGTCCAGCTTGAGAGCCACACCATGACAGGGTGCTAGTGTTTGACACTGCCCAGAGGGCCAGGACTCAGAGACTTAAAAGTCCAGAAACTTCGGATAAAAGCAAACATGACTGGAAAAAAAGTCAACGAAATGATTCCTAATGATATTCTGCTATACTCACCAACTGTTGCTTAGCTGAATTGTCCTCACAGAGGCTTCATTCAGCAACTAGTGAAAACAGATGCAGAGACCCACAGCCACACATTAAGCAGACATTAGAGAATCCTGCGAAAGAGGGGGAGGAAGGATTGTGGGAACCAAAGGGGACAAGGATACCACAAGAAAACCACAGAATCAACTAACCTGGGCTCATAGGGGCTCACACAGACTGAACTGCCAACCAGGGAGCTTGCATGGGACTGACCTAGGCCCTCTGCATATGTGTTACAGTTGCGTAGCTTGGTTTTCTTGTGGGACTCCTAAGAGTTGGAGCAGGGGCTGTCTGTGACTCTATGCCTGTTTTGGGGACCCTTCCCTTCTACTGGGTTGCCTCATCCAGCCTTAATAGGAGAGGAGGTACCTAGTCTTACTGCAACTTGATATGCCATGCATGACTGGCTGATATACATGGGAGGCCTGATGCTTTCTGAAGAAAAAGGAGGAGTGGGGCAGAATAGGGGATTTTGTGGGAAGGACCTGGGAGAAGAAGAGGCAGGAAAAGGAAATTGTGATCAAGCTAGAAAAAAATAAAAATAATTAATTTAATAAAAATGCAAACACTATGAATCAGAATCTCTCCCTCCCTCTCTCTCTCTCTCTCCTCTCTCTCTCTCTCTCTCTCTCTCTCTCTCTCTCTCTCTCTGATTGTGTGTGTGCTTTTTTTAATTTGCTTTGCTACTGTATGTCAGAGATCCAAAGATTATCTGGCTGATAGAAGTATTTGTGGGCTGAAGATAGATATTCAATAATGATTGAATTGTAAAATCAATGACTATCTATGTTCATCTTCTAATAAGACTGAACAATTTCAATAAACAAATTTTGGTGGAGACGGGAAAATGCAGACAAAAGAAGATAGAGCGTACAAACATGCCTAAGCATACACATGCATACAGCCACACACATATGTACACACTCAACTCATATTCACATGCAAGCTTACAACTAATGTGCACTCCTGTACACATGAACAGAAAGACAGATATGCATATACACATGTCTACACAGCTATATTCATGAGCAAACATAGGCACATGCAAATACAGATCACATTTGCATAACCACACACAAATGTATGCATACACAGACATGTATGTATAAGCATTAAATATATATATATGTTCATTGTATTCATGTATACAACAATACAGAGGCACAAATGTATGCACACTGACATATGTATGCACCCAGAGGAACATTCATATGTACACACAGTCACACTTTACACAAATGCAAACATAGCCATTCATTCATATCTGTACATGATTATATATGCACCTACAATAAACATAAAAGTATAACACCAACAAATTCACATCCACACACACACACACAGAGGCATGCACATATATGCACATAGAGACACAAATGTGCATCAATACAGCTACATCTACACGCATATGCACAAATATATATGTATATGTACACACATAAGTGCACGCATAGATATAAAACACGAATATGTGAACATATGTACATGGATACTTCTATACTCACATGTATTACACACACACACACACACACAGGCTGGTGGCATTTGATGGCTAAATCAGGGTAGAGTACACAGGTGACAGACTAGAAGCTGCTAGGTCAGATGCTTGTCTTTGGAGACAAGTGCCTACAGTGTCTGATGAACTCACTTTCTCTGGGGCAGGGGCGTCTCCTCAGATATCTGGTGAAAATATTCCTCTTAGGTGTATCAATACCTCCATTTTACAGCTTGTGTTTCATTAAATACATATCGAATTGAAATGAATACTGCAATACCAGTTTCTATTATTGAATGGACTTATTAAACTCTCTGGGTCAGACCCTACGAACACACTGGGTGCTGGGGAAGGAAAGCTCACAAACCTTCCATGTGAGAGTATTCAGGCTGGTGTGAAGAGATGAATATGGACGTTGAGCAGTTAAAATGCAGCGGTTAGAACCACTAAAAGTTAGTGTAAGGAATAAAACTGATGAGTCTAATGTTTTCTATAAAATTTAAGCAGAGAATAATAGATCCCATGAAAACAATTTGAAGCAAATGAACATTTTAATGAAAAAAATGGAAATGGTTTAGTGGAGTTGTATAGAAAATTAAGCCCTGGATTAAGATGGCTTAATGGAATCTGCTCCAGAAAGCGCTGTGTTGCAGAAAATTAATGTTGCAAGAATTCTCACATCGATGTTTGCATTAAAAATGTCCGTGAGGTCAAAACAACAGAGCAATAATGGGAGAGGGTGGGGAACATACTATTCTTCATGTGTCACATTATTCATGGAGTGACACAGTCCCGGGGTTGGTGAGGAACTGAGAGCTCACTGGAGTCCAGCAGCATCATCCAGGGTGAGCAGAGGCTGCAGGCTCAGCCTCTCCACTCAGGGCCCTGCAAATGGCACTGTGCATTCAGGTCACCTAGGGACCATGTTCAAATGCAGATTCTGATGCAACAGCCAGAGCTCTAGGGAGATCTTCCATGGCAACTCAGAACGTGATCCTGACGCTGGTCTACAGAGCACATAGTGAGTTGCGGAGGTCTACACTGAGCTCTAGACGGGGACAGAAATTGCTTAAGGGCTAGAGAAGTCCTTGCTGCCCCTGACTCTCCATTCCCCTGTCTGTTCTACATGATGCCTGCCTGCGAAAGTGCCCTGTGCACTCTGCATGCTTTCAGAGCTCTCCAGCGCCGCTTCATCCTGCATCCTGACAAGGCCTGAATTAAAATGCTGGGGATCCAGCCACTTGTCCTAGTTGTAAACTTCATTCCCCCAAGCCTAAGAATTTTTAGGAATCCATTAATCAAATCCTCTTCATTAATTCCCCAGAGACAAAGCCACAGGAAGGAACCCCAATAGAAGAAGTCTGACGAGGCGAGACAAGCTCAACTCGACAAGTTAAACGTTTCCAGCACAAATGCCAAGTCCACTTTCTGATCTCAGGGAAGTGAAGCAGCTCCTTGGCCCCCGGCAGCCTCAGCTGTGTAACAGAAATGTAAGGACAGGGTGGAAGACACACATTGCCCCCGGAAAGTGTGATGTGCGGGGTATTCTGGTCTCTGTCTGAAGCAGGTACAATGCTGGTTCAGTAAAACATGATGGCGATCTACCTGGAAGATTGGGAGTTTCGTGACTCCCTTTCTGTCCCATCTGTGGTCAGACACCAATAACTGAACTGAAGTCTAGCTAGGATGGGGTTAGAGGCCAGAGGTCAGTACTGCAGAAGATCGGGCACAGAAAAGCTTTTAAAAATGGGGCTCACTTTCCTCTTCAAGGACAAAACAAGGCCACTCTCAGCAGACATCAGAAGCCAACTCCTGTCTCTGGATGGGAATGTGCTTGTCCGGGGAACTTTGGCTTGCCACCAAAATGACCTTTGAGGCTCTTTAAGAGAAGGAAAACAAAAGAGCAACTCAAGCACATTTTTTTTTCCTTTCTCAGCTGCCAAGGAATCGCAAATGCTCTCCACAGTGTTTAGAATTCAGAAGGGTAGGAGCCTCCGAGCCCTGGGCAGCAGTCCTGAATCTTCAATTAGAGAAATCAGCTCCCAGTGGAGATGTGCTGGAGAAAAGACAGTACTCATCTGTACTGTCCTAGGTGAGAGGGTCCTCCGTCACCTGGAGAAAAGCACACTGATTGTGCGAGGAGGAACTGCCTGGGACCTCCGGTGGCCTGAGACTAACTAACCTTCAGAACCATCCTGGGAGTGATGGGGATGGTGGTGGGTGGTGATGGTGCGGCATTGGTGATCTCATGGTGATAATGTGAGAACAATGATGGTGCAGGCGACGATGGTACCGTGGTAACCATGAGGAGGGTGATGATGATGGTGGTGAGGATGATAATGACGGTGATGTGGCAGTGGTGATCATGAATGTAAAATGGCAGTGATTGTAATAGCTATCATGATGTCCCAAGAATACCTCCTCTCTCCTTGAGTCTCCTCTTTTTCAGTTCACTATCTGACAAGATTAAAACCGCTATAGGCCTCTGCTGTAACTCTCCTTCTAGATACGTAACCTTTGCCCCCTCTGACACACTGCAGTGACATGGTTGGGTCTCACCTCCTTCTTCTTACACCAGGCCCACTGTACTGCCAGCAGCCAACTGAGCCCCATAGACTGCACAACTGCACTGACAACCACGCTCTTGCTGTCTGCTCTCCTCCAGAACTTTCTCTCACAAAGGTGATCCAAATGATGACAATTTGGGGCACATCACTGGTGATCTTCCTGCCAGCCTGGGATGCGAGTGCTTTCTGTCTTCTCTGCTTTGGGGAAAGAATGTTACAGAAAAAAAAAATCCGGGAAGGAGAGAAAATTTATTTCTCTGACTTTAAGTTCCCAAAGAAGCTTCTAAGCGCTAGGCAGAAACAAGAACTGAATAGAATTGTCTCCTAGTTTCACCATCATAGGCTGTGCATGTCAGCAGTCAAAGCCTGAAAGGACTCAACTCTGGGCATAAAAATGGTCCCATTAACAGTAGACTTGGAAGGACTCAGTCCAGAGTGAGTTCTCCTGCCTTCAAGTAGTCAAAGATCACATGGGCCTCTGTTAGGTTTGGTGAGAACAGGGAGTTCTATGTTTACATCCCTGAGAAGATCCTTCAGCCTAGCCCAGCACTCACCCCAGTCAATTCCAGGAGGGTGTGGAGACAAAAGAACAGGCTTGAGAAATAGGTGGAGACCTGAAACATGAATTACTAGTTTATTTCTATGAACAGACTGTGGCAATACAAATGGGATGTCACTTACAGAACTAAGCACTAAAATATTTGCTGTCTTAGATTCTCTCCTGTATAGTATTCTACTTCCCGTCCCTCTCTCCCTTCTCCCTCATGGAAGCCTCTCTGTGGTAGAAGGCAGCCGATTCCATGAGGTCAACTATCCAGTGGAGCCTTCAGTGTTATAAGGTATTCATATGTCCGGTCAGCAGCGAGACACTCTGTCCAGTGACCAGGCGAATGAAGCTGGAGGCAGAGTCTCTGCCTCTTGGGCAGGTGCTTCCACTGCCAGTTTCTAGAAAGTCCCGAACAAGAGACATACACTGCATGCAGATTTCTGACCCACAGTTACTGGAGTTAATAAATATTTGGGTGCTTGCTTGTGATTGTGTGTTCATGCGTGCATGTGTGTGTGTGCCTGTGTGTGTGCTTGTGTGCATGTCTGTGTGTTCATGTGTGTGAGAGTATATATGTGTCTGCATGCAGGTATCAATGTGTGAGTGCATGTGTGTGTCTGTGTACAGATACATGTGTACATGTGTATTGAAGTCAGAGGAAAATTTTGTACATTGTTTCTCAGATGTTGACTGCCTTTCCTTTGAAACAGGGTCTCTTGCTGGCCTGAATTTGCCAATAGCAAAGCTGGCTGGCCAGACAGCAACAGCCCCATCTGTCCCCACCTCCGCAGTTCTGGGTTTACACAGACACCATCACACCTACTTTTTCCCATGGGTTCTTGTTGCCCTCTTTTCTAATGGCCTGTCTTTTAAACTACAGCTCTCCTAGTCAGCAACTGCAACTCTGCTGTTTCCAGCAGCGGCTAGGTCGCAAGAGCTGCAGCCTGAAGAAATTCTGTTCCCTCAGGCACTGAGTCTTTCAAAGCTACTAAGAGAACTTACCTAAATCTCTGTCCCACTAAAAAAAATTCTAGATTCAAATGCTGAGGTAGAATCCTGCTTCCCAGAGACGCTGAATAGCAAGCAACTCACCTAGCTCAGCTCCTCCCTAGAAATTCTGTGCTTTTTCCCCTATCCCTCTCCACCTGGTTCCTCCCTACAACTTCCTAAGATCTACCTGCCTCTGCCTCCCAAGTGCTGGAATTACAGAAGTGCACCACCACCACCTGACTATATGGTGCTTTTTAAAAGATCAGTATTTGTAGGAACTGTTTTATCTAGCAATGGGTAACGAAAACAGCATAGGAAGCATCCATCGCAGGCACTGAAGCCGTCTCTTGGTCTTCCCATGGCTTGGGCTCAGACTGCTGACTCTGCTGTCATGTCAGCACGAACACGTCCGTCAGAACTGGGAACACGGTTAGGCTCTGCAGTCAGAGCAGGACGTGTGCAGCTAGGATCCCATGGATAGGGAAAGGGCCTACATTTATTGCACCACCATTTTGTAGCCCTAAATGACGTTTTCTTTAACACCCTCTACAGTGCGGTGAGCTCCCCAGTGTCATCTTAACTCTTTAATACCTGAGGAAGCTGCTTGAGATAAAACAACTGCCTGATGTCACCCCACTTGAAAGACAGCCAGCTGGGGGTCAAGCTGAGACCATTTGCATCTGAACTTGAACTTTCAGCCACACAGTGCTGCCCTGCTTTTCTCCTCTAGTCTTGGGACACCTTAGAAGTGAGGTTCCAATCTGGAGTCTGGACCCAGCATCATCTGTGTACCCCATTAGAACTCGAAGTTTGTGGCCCAGTGTGGAGCCTGCCCAAGACTCCTGCCCTCACTCTTGTCTTCAGGGGACGTCATCTCTTTGCTAGTTTATTTGTTCATCGGTTAACAAATGCCCCTCTTTGCTTAGGAAAGGAGACTAGTAGACTGCACACAACAGGGTAAAACAGTAGCCTACTTGGAATAACAGCAAGGCCTATGATGTTATTAGAAGACATCTATTTGAAGAGCAGTGTCCCTCAGAGCATCCCTGGTCCTCCTACTCCCCCTCCCCCATTCCTTTCTTATTCCTTTATCAGAGCTCTCTTTTCCAGTTTTAACAATTTGCTAGTTGAGAGTGATGTTGGTTTCCCATTTGAGCTGCTCCAGCTGCACCAGAAAGAGGCTCCATGGAAGGTCAGAGGTTTTCAGGCCAAGAGCAGTGGACATCTCCATGCCTCAGTTGTCGACATAGACTAGGTTTTTCTAACAAACAGACCCAATCTCAGTGCTTCCACACCATACTCGGCTTCTCAACCCTCCTGCATGCCATGATAGGCTGGCAGGACACTGTGTTTCACAGCCACTTGGTACTGAGGATGCCCCACCAGCTGTAACTGTGCCTCCTGAGATGTGAGTCCTCTTTATGTCCTTCAGGTGAGAAAGATACGTCTGTTCCATCGATAATACTGCAGAGCAGAATTAAAGCACATTATTTCTAGCCCCAAAGAGCAGCATAGTCCTATCTAACCCCAGAGGTAACTGTGCTCATTGGGTGAGGGAGAGAGAGGTGAGAGAGAGGGAGTAGAGGGAAAAGGGGGGAGAGAGAAGAGGGAGGAAGGAAGAGAGGGGGAGAAGGAAGAGACACAGAGGGAGTGAGAGGGGAAGAAGAGGACAGAGGAGAGGAGAGAGAGAGAGAGAGAGAGAGAGGAAGAGGAGGGGAGGAAGAGGATTGAGGAAAAAGAGAGAGAGAGGAAAATGGAGAGAGAGAGATTGTTACGAAATAAAGAAGGCAAACCTTCCGTTCTATTTAGGCTGAACTTTAAAGAGCAGTTAATATCCAACAACATTTTGAAGACAAGTAGTCCACGAGGAGGGGTTGAGTAAGCATCCCAGGCTCGAGGATCACCCGAGCAGAAGGAAGACACAGACTCCATTGTTCCTAGCCTCTGACGTCAGCTTTGAAACACCACATGCTCACAGCCCCTAGGACCTGGATAGGAGTCCACATACTCTGCCTTTCGGTCAGAACCCAGGGATGACGAAGAACCTTGGCTTGCAGTCACACAATGCTGCCCTGCTTTTCACCTCTGGTCTTGGAAAACCTTAGCAATGAGTCTCCAATCTGAAGTCAAGGTTCTGACCCCAGGGTCATCTGTGGGCTCAGTTGGAACAGTTTATGGTAGCAGTTTAGCTATAGTCTCAAGAGAAAACACTAAGTGTTCCATGTTCATCCAGAAGTTATGGAGCTGTAAACCCTGAGTTCGTGCCAGAAATAATATCCTGAAATCTCAGGACTTTGTGCTTCCCTGTACGGACCAATGCCTCTTTGGGTGTTCTGTGCAAGGGGAGGGAAATAAAGGGAGCACAGTGCTGCTGTGGACGGAGGGCAGATCTGAAGCCTCTTCCCGGCAATACCCTGTTCTCAGAGACCACTTGCAGAATTCAGCGCAGAATGCAGACACAGTTTCCTCCTACACGAGACATGGCTCATTCCTTCTCCCCTCCGCCTGCATGCCAAACCTCTCTGTTGTAATTAAATACAGTCCTGAGCCTCTGGCGAGCAGGGGAAGCTTCCCCATCGCATCTGGCTGCTCAGACAAGAGTGTGATGCCGCTGGAGTTGGAGGAAGCAGAAAGCATCCTCAGTAATTTTTTTAAGCTTCTTATCATGGGGAGAAAGGTCATTTAGTTGGTGTCATTTCCTTGAGTAGACCAGAAAGTCTAGTTCACATTTCTCTTGGTGGCCAAAGAAAGGCAGGAACATTGTATAGCTCTTTTAAGGGGAAAAGATCAGTCCCCCCACCACACACACACACACACACACACACACACACACACAGTCAAGAGCACCAGGGAGTGTGTGTTCACCTGAGCATCGGCCGGAGTCTGCCCTCTGTTGAGAAAGGCTTCTGCTGACTTAATAGCAATTGCATAGGGCAAGAAGAGAGGCCTCTTCCTACCTGGAAAGAAAGAGGAAATCTGTCCTTGTACCAGACCAACCAGAAAATGTCTTGAGAGTTCAGTCCGTCTGTCTCTAATTGCAAGGTTTCAACATGATGGTCACTATACCTGTCTCCACGTCCCCCTTGAAGAAATCCTGCCCTGAAGCCTTAAAAATAAACATCATAGCTGGGTGTGGTATGCACGCCTGTAATCTCAGCTCTTGGAAGGTGGAAGTAGAGGGATCAGGGGTTCTGCCACATAGTGAACTGAGGCAAGTCTGGGCTACATGACACCCTCTCACAAAAGCATAACAAGACGGAACACTGAGTAAAACTGATAATAAATTAAGCTAGGGACCATCTCTCTCGTACATTACTCTACCTGTCCCGGTCCCTGTGTCTCTACTTCTCTCATTTCTAGACCAACTTCCTCACTCAGGATGCCTGGGTACAAGGGAATAAACATTCTCCCTGGAAAGAAAGAGACTGGGAAAGACAGAAGGAGAGAGGGAGGGAGGAAGGGAGGGAAGAAGGGAGGGAGGGAGGGAAGGGGGAATTCTGCCACTTTTATGGTTTTTTAGAACCTTGTTCTATTTTATCTTGCTCTAACAGAAATATCTAAGACTGAGAAAATGACCAAAATACCCATACATTTACTTAGTTCATGGTTCTGATGTCTGAAAATCCAGAGTACAGCACCAACAAAGGGTGGGAACCATGGGTCACCTGACCCCTTGGTGGAAGACAGGAGAAGGGAGGTGCAAGAGGGAAAAAGAAGCAGAGAGAGTGGCAGCTCAGATCGCCTTATTATAACTGTGTCCCCATCCTATTATGGGGGCTTCAACCTCATGGCTTCACTTAACTCAACTTTGTTCCCAAATGTCTCCCCTCAATGCATGAATTTGGGAATTAAGTTTCCAACACAGGCATTTAGAGTACCTACCCAAACAATGGCACCAGTATCTACTGTTGCTGCAAGCAGGAAGGATGCCTTTGACTCCTCTCATAACAGACTGTGAACGATCAGTTGGTGTCCTTGTGTCAACAGAAATAAGGGCAAGACTGTTTAGTGGGTGTACACGCGGTACCTGCTATGATAAAGGAGAGACATTTGACAACACGCAAGGTTGAGGCGCTGTGTGGTTGTTTCATCCATCTTCCTACCGGAGGGCTGGAAGTGGATGGTCATCTTGGCAACATCAACCTGGTCTGCCCCACGCTGCATCTCTCCATTCTTAGCCCCTGCTGGTCCTCCTGCCAGGAGCCCTACCTTGCTACTCCCTTGTTGCTGAGCTATAAAATTCAAACCAGACCTCATCACCTCCTTCTGACCTTCAAGATGGAAACAGCACCTTCCTTTATACACTCAACCCACACCTCAGACAACTGTGATTTACTCCCAGATCAGGTCCTTGAGAGTGGGAGCCAGCGTACTTGCTCATTTATCATTCTCGGCCAATTGCGAGTACAAAGTAGATAGATACCAAAGAAGGAAAAGTTTTCTCTTCTGGTGGCCTTTTCTCTCCATTTTTTACATTCACCTTCCTCTTTCTCCCTTCTCTCCCCAACACTGAGGTGAACCCTTTGTCCTGACATCTAAATATGCCGTTACTTCTTCCTTTTCTTGGGGCCCCAACCATGTTGGAAACTGGAAGCCTTGTTTTTCATTTCTCAGGCTTGGTTCTTTCCCTAAAATACTTCCTTCAGCCTGATTTAAATGACATCCTCCCGGTCCCAACTTCCGCCCTCCGGAGGTCCCCCAACCTCTGCAATTACTTTACAACGTTTTCTAATCAGCCTGGGGCCTACAAGGACTCCTAAATGGCACTTGTCTGTGTGTGTAGCTACTTTTCAGTGAGTTCTCAGAAATAAGCCCCCCTGGAGTGTCAGCCCTTCTTTGGTGGAGAGATTACCTTCCATTCAGAGAGAATAAAGGTTCATCAGTGAGTGGGGAGTTTGAATTAAGAAGATACTAATCACAGTGAGAAAGAAAACTGAATCCCCCCTACAGAAAGCACATTGCTAGACGGACGGACGTGGCCTGCACTCCTGAGCATCTGAGAAAAATAGTGATGTCAAAGGTCCTTTCTCAGGGAGTCTGGGGGACGGCAGTCCAGAGACTGCTGTGACAGAGGAAAGGAAGGAACGGGGCTGCATGGTGATGAGACAGGGCTCTCTGATTATGTTGACTCCCTTCCTTCTAGCCTTTAGCTTTCTTCCTGAAATTTATGCTCTTGTAGCTCACTGATCTTTGAAACTGGTCAGATACTTCACAAGTTATGAGGCACGACCTCTGAGGTTGGGTCGTGATGATAGTGTGACTTCCTTTGCTTCCTCCCGGGTCGCTGTCTCCAAAGGCGACCATCAGCAGCCATCAGTAAGCACACTCTGTCAGTCCTACAGGTCAGGTGCTCCACACTCAGGGCTGACATGAGAAGTACGGGTCACCTTGGTTCTTCTGGCCGCCTCTCACCTTTAGCTGACCGCCATCCTAACAGTTTCCCTCCCTTCACTCCTCCCGCTTCCCCTTCCCCCCATATCCACTCCTCCCCTGTTTCCCTTCAGAAAAGAGCAGCCTCCCAGGGATATTAACTGAACATGGCACAACAAGAGGCAATGAGACTAGGCACAAATCCTCATATTACGGCTGGATGGAGCAACCCAGTAGGAGAAAGAGGATCCCAAGTACAGGCAAAAGAGCACCCCAGTCCCACTGCTTGGAGACCCACAAGAGAACCCACACTACACAACCATAACACATATGCAGAAGGCCTAGCTAGAACCATGCAGGCTCCATGATTGTCCCTTCAGTCTCTGTGAGCCCCTATAAGCTCTGCTTAGTTGATTCTATGGGCCATGTTCTCCTGGTGGCCTCAACCCATTGGCTCCTATGATCCTTCCTCTCCCTCTTCTGCAGGGTTCCCTGAGCTCCTAAGGTCTGACTATTGTTGGAACCCTTTTATGTTTTAAAATCATGTTGATATTTTTATTCCAACCTTATGAGAGACCCTGAGCCAAAACTCTACAACTAAGCTTCTTCCCCATTTCCTGTACCTATGTGTAAAATCAGTAAATTAATATCTGACAGTTGTCTCAGCTGTCTAAACTCTGGAGTCACAAGCTGTGTTTTAACAGATATGGAATACATTACTCAACTCAGTGATGGAGACAGAGATGCCCATTTGAAGAAGAAATGCTATAGCTGCACCATAAAGTTCTGTGCCCAGTGTTTTACAATAAAAGTAACCAACAGAACTGAAAGAAAGATGGATTTCCTTCAGTTCATAGTTTTAGAGACTTTCAACCATCATGGTGGGAAAGGTATGGCCGAGTTCATGGCAGCTAGGGTGTTGGTGGAGTCTCATCACAGTGGATCAGGAAACAGATGGAGGCTGGAACTGGGAACTGGCTATAACCTTCAAAGCCCACCTCAGTGACCTATTTCCATCAGCCAGACACCACCTCCTGAGTTCCTAGAGCTTCCCCAAATGGTGTCATATACTGGTTAGAGTTTTAGGGGTTTTGTTTTTTATGTGGTGGTGGTGGAAGAGGAGGAGGTGGTGGTGGTGGATGAGGTGATAATGGAGGAGGAAGAGGAGAAGGTGATGGCAGTGAAGGAGGTGGTGGTGGTAATGGTGGTGGTGTATTAGGTGGTGGTGGTGCAGAAGGAGATGGTGGAGGAGGTAGTGGTGAAAGAGGTGGTGGAGGAGGAAGAGGTGGTAGTGGCAGCATTGGTGGTGGTGGTGGTGGTGGTGGTGTGTTTTGTTGTTTGGTTGTTTGTTTGGTTGGTTTTTTGTCAGTTTGATACACATTAAGGGCATCCGATAAAAGGGAACCTGAATTGAAAAAAAATGCCTCCATGGGATTGTCCTGTGGACCAGGTCAATGTGAAGCATTCTCTTAACTAACGGTCATTGTGGGAGGCCCCGGTCCACTACAGTCAGACCTCCTCCTGAACAGGTGGTCTGTATAAGAAGGCAGACTGAGAGAACAAGCCAGTAAGTAGCATCTTCCATGGCCCCTGCTCAGTTCCTGCCTCCAGCTTCCTGCCCTGACTTCCCCGGATGATGGACTATTAACTATAAAATGAAATAAACCTTTTTCTCCCCAAGATCATTTTGGTCATGCTGCTTGTCACAGCTATAGAAAGCAAACTAAGGGGCTGGAGAGATGGCTCAGCGGTTAAGAGCACTGACTGCTCTTCCAGAGGACCCGGGTTCAATTCCCAACACCTACATGGCAGCTCACAACTGTCTGAAAATGCAGTTCCATGAGAACTGACACCTTCACACCAATGTACATAAAATGAAGTTAAATAAATCATTTAAGAAAGAAAGAAAGAAAGAAAGAAAGAAAGAAAGAAAGAAAGAAAGAAAGAAAGAAAGAAAGAAAGAAAGAAAACTAAGATGCTCCACTATCTGGGAAATAAGCATTCAAAACATGAACCTGAGGGGGATATTCACGCCCAGTGTCATTCATTACAGACTGGCCCTTTAGCAAAGTGATCATCTAGAAGGAAGTGGGAGAGAGAGAAAAGTCCTGAAGAAATTCTGTGTGGCCTCAACAGACAAGGAATCCAGCCATTGAAGTCCCCTGAGCTGAGGGCCCCAGGTAGCACAGGGCAGATGTAAACCCTGCCTTAATTTATGATGAAATATGCAAATGGAATAAAATGGTGGTTGAGTTGCACTGCCTAATGCCATGTCTGGGTCTGTGGTCCTACCACAGTTAGTGTCTGCACTGGCATTTATGACCCATAAGGTCGACACCAAAGGCCACAGGATGCCTGGGGGCTGGGCTGCAACCAATGGCCAGGTCGGTGTCTAAGGGTTATGCCGCAGTCAGGACCATGCTGATCTGAATAGCTTGTGCTGCTATCCGGGGACATAATGATATCCAGGTCTGAGCTGCTGTCAGGGGCCAGGTCTGGGTCTGTGTTGGTGTCCATGGCCATGTGGATAGGTGGGGGTCCAGTCAATCACCTGAGTCCATGTTGGTGTCTGAGGGCCGTGCTGCCACTGGGGCCAAGCCAATCTGAGTGCTGCCTCCTGGTCCCGGTCGCAGTGCACGGCCATGTCTGGGTCCATCACCCTACCACAGCCAGGTCTGTGTTGATGTCCATGGCTCTTGTTACCATGGAAGGCTGTACAAATTCCTGGGGTCTGGGTCATTACCTGAGTCAGCTTGGTATCTGAGAGTCATGCTACAGCTGGGGCCTTACAGATCTGAGTGGTTACAGGTGCCATGCTGATGCCAGAGGTCTTGGCCACCACCTGGGGCCATGTTGGTGTCTGAGGGTCATGCTGTCACTGGGGCCACGACAATCTGAGTGGTCTGAGTTGCCACCTCGGGCCATGATATCATCCGAGCCCAAAGTATTACTGAGGGCCATCTCCAGATCTATGGCCCTGAAGCAACCAGGGTTCAAGTTAACGTTCGTGGCTACTATTGTCACCATAGTTAAGGGTTATAGATACTACGTGCATTGTTAAAAGATGGGTATGTATATACCACATCACGTGGTGTCCCAGGTTACTAAACTATTCTGTAAGCCTGTCTGCCTCGTCTCTGTGTAGTTTTATTCTCTCTTCCTATACAGAGGCTTTTCCCATGTTGCAAAAATAATTATTGAAAGAATGTTGTTCACAACACACAGGATAATGAAAACAATTGAATTAATTCATTGATACATGAATTAATTAATAAAATGTAATATGTGTATCATATATTTGTATATATCATGGAATAGTATTCAGTTTTATAAAGAATATTTTGCTGTTTGTCATAATATTGATGAGCCTGAAGGATATTGTGCCAAATGAAATAAAACAGACACAGAGTGGAAACACATTGCATGATCTCATCTATTTGATATTTTCTTTTAAGGAAGAGTTAAAATATGCAGATGCAAAATTTAACTTTGGCTGTCATGTTGGGGGAAAGAGGCATGAGTACATACAGCAGAAAATGCACAGGATGAAAAGTCCAGAGATTTGAGGTGCATGAGAATCTAGAGCTAAGAAAATCATTTCAATTAGGAATTTTATTAATCGTACGCATTTTTGCTGCTCTCTTCACTAAATAAAATGAGATGATCGGTCTATTGTCCTGAGTCACTGTGCTTATTAGCTGTTATACTGTCTTTTACACATCTAATAACATCAAAAAGCAAACTTCAAGTATTTGCAGTATTTATGTCAAAAACAAAAGAAATAGACTGAAAAAAATAAACCATAACTGTCCCAGTTCCCAGTCCCAGAGGCAAGCCCCTTCTCTAGGTCCACAGCAAAACTCCAGAGATCTTGCCTCCCTGTCCACCATCAGCCTCTATAGCCAGAAGTGGCTTATTGAAATTGGTGGGGCGTGGATCACCCTACCAATCTCTGAGCAGCGGGAGCAAGGCTTCTGATTGACAGTCTCCCCAGATTGACCTGATCAGATGAACAGGAGAAGATAAGGAATAGGAAGGGCAGCCCAAATAGCCGGGGCTGGACCTCGTGTAACAAATGGCTCCTCCTCTTAATTTTCCTTTTCTTCTCCTCTTTCCCTTATTCTCTTCCTCCCCTCCTTTTCCTCTTCCTTTGTTCTTATTTCCCCCCCTCTATTCCCTCCTCCTTGTCCTCTATCTCTTGCCTGCCTTTCTCCCCCTCCTCTTCCTCCTTTTTCCTCCTCTTCTTCCTCTCTCATTTTCCCACCCACCACTCCCTTCTTTCTTAAGCCCTTTTCAACATTTTCAACAAAATGCTCTCACTGGCGTGACTATAGAGGACAAGGGAAGAACTGTGTCCATACCCTGGTGCTGGTTCCGCCCTCAGTTTCGCAGAGACCACTAGAAGAAACTGGACAAAAACACGTGCTGGGTGTCTGTTTTAGTTCTAGCCAATGAACATGTATCAAAAATGATCTTCAATAAAATTTAACTTCAAAAAAACCTAGAAAACAAAATCACACAATATCTTCGCTGCCACCCAATTGAATCTGGGCAGAGGTTAGCCTCTCAGCAGGCCACAGACATGGCTCACAGTCACTGTCTTCAAGAAAGCAAGAGCCATTTCCTCCGAAATCTCATAGTTTTTTTTTTTTTTTAAGTGATGAAGAACAAAGTCTAGACAGGCTCCCTGAATAGCAGCACAGTTCACTCCGCACCACAATGATTAAAAGAAAACTCTTTAAAATGTCCCGAAGGCCACAGCTCATACACCACAAGACACTCAGGAATTCAGGACTGACTCAAAATGAGCATTCACATACTTCTAAGCACATCAAATATTAAAATACAATTAGGAGCTGTAGATGCGGCTGTAAGTTTGAGAATCAACTTTTTTTTTTTTAAACTAGGTCAAAGAATCAACTAAAGAAGGAATGCTAAATGCTGGGCAGTAGGGGTCAATTTTTTCTCCTTAAACAGGAAGCAGGGCAAATGACAATTGATTAGCATGACCTTAAACACAGCCCTAGATTCAAATCCTAGCCCACTTCTGGAGAAAGTCACTTCCTCGAACCCAGTCTGTAAAATAGATGTGATCATGGTCTCCATCATTGAGCTGTGTCTTAATTAGGGTTTCTAACACTGTGAAGAGACCCCACAACATGGCAGCTCTCATAAGGGAAGACATTTCATTGGGGTAGCTTACAGTTCAGAGGCTGAGTCCATTATCATCATGGTGAGACATGGTGGCATGCAGGCAGACTTGGTGCTGGAGAAGGAGCTGAGAGTTCTATATCTCGATCTGCAGGCAACAGGAAGTGAACTGTGTCACTGGACATAGTTTGAGCATAAGAGACCTCAAAGCCCACCCCTACAGTGGCACACTTCCATCAACAAGGCCACACCTACTCCAACAAGACCACACCTCCTAATATGTGGCACTCCCTATGGAGGCCACTTTCTTTCAAATCCCCACAAGCAGTTAATGCATGTCAGGCAACTGACACACAGTAGGTCCTCAGTGAATGTCAGTTTTCTCACTTTGCACAGCACTGGAAGGATTTGGTATGGTGGATATGTTTTAAGGAACATGAAAACTAAGAGGGCACTCCCCCATTTAATTAGAGCAAAGAGTTGAATGCCCCGTGGCAGGAATTCAAGACCAGGACATGAAATATGATGCTGGCATTTACTCTTCTTCTTTTACAAAGAAATGAAGGAGTATGTGCCTGTTAGAAAAATTAAGAGGCTCAAATCTTTCCAAATCCTCACATAGCCATCCAATTGGCCAATAAGAGGGTTCTTAAATTAATAACCTCTTAGGAAATTAAATTATTGATTAATACCTCTGATGCCTCTGTGGCCAGCTTGCAGGAAGAAGCCATGTGAACGTTGTCTCTCACAGCACAGAGTTAGGTGACCCACAGCACTAGGGTCGCAGTGTGTTCAGTTCCACATGAAAAACAGAGGAAGCAGAAAAAGGAACAAAAAAAAATACAGGGGCCTATAGGAACACATTCATAAGTCACTTGATACAGCTACAATGTGGAGGAAGAAGTTTTGGAGGAGGTCACGCCCAGCCCAAATCAGAACAAGAAGCATGTGTATACTTCACAGAGAGAAAATGGAGGCAACCCAGACTAAGAAGCCAACGAGACATGTAGTTAAGAAACCCCTGTTCCTCCCTCACAACACTTCGGGATTTTCACCCCTAAATTAACTATTTCTACAGGTGGCCACCAACAGGACATCCTAATTCAATTCCAACTCTGCTCAGAGTCGGGCAGACCTTAGAGTAAGTAGAACTGGCCCCACAGGCTGCTCCCCTTCTGACTCCAGCTGTAAGTCCCAGCCTGCCTGTACTCATAACCTGTGGTCCAACCACCTCCATCAGGTGCAGTCATTCCCCAGCGTAGCTCCAAAGCACTCAAGGTTTGCTTAGGATGCAAATGAACAGCCAGGTGGAGAGGCCAGGGCATGAGGTCTAAGAGGGCTCCAAGTCAGATCCCAAGTCCCAGGTTAGGGTGTCACTCTCCCTACCTGTGAATGAACCTGATCACTAACCCAGAACCCTGGCACCCCACTGCTCAGGGCTTTTACGAGGGTTTCATTCCACAAGCACAGTTGATGAAGCCACTGGCCCTTGGTGACTGAACTCCAATTCCAGCCCCACTCTTTTCCCAGAGATCTGTGTGGGCTGGAAAATTCCAGTTTATGATAGCAAACTTGGTCCTTTCCCCCAGCCAATAGTCTTATTAGCATACAAAAAGGCACTCAGGAGATTCAAAGGGTTCAAAAGGTCTTGTCTTAGAAACTAAGACCAGAAAGTATAACAAAAGGGTTCCCATCTCCTCTAGCTCCTCAGAGGTTAAAAGCTTTTTACTAGCTGTACCAGGAACTGGAGCAGAGATCAAATATATTTTGTATTACGATATCACAGTGACTTGATGTTTTGAACTGACAGCCACATGGAGAGGGTGACGCCTGGGAGCAGAGGGAAAGTGGTAAGGGCTATGAGTTGGGTTAGGGAAGGGTCCTGGGGGAGGGGTGTTGAGTAGCTCCAGCCTTAGGCAAATTCCATGTTCTAGTGAAATCAAGCAAGCAGTCATTCATACTGAGAGCAAGGGGCGAGCCAGGCGGGAGCCCCACAGTGACTCCCGAGGGACCCATGAGGCAGGGGGAGTGCACTGGCTCCTGACTCTTCCTGTTGGCAATCTCAGCAAACTTCTGCCTTTTCCAGAAGAAAAGCCTTGATCAGAAGCAAAGTAACCTCCCCTCAGAGAGAATAAAGCAGATGCCATCGATTGCCCTTTCCCGAGCTTCCTCATTAGGAAAGGAGTGGTCAGCATATCTCCTCAGCTGCCATGATATCCACGGCCTCCTGCCAAGAAAAAAGACCCTGGAGACCTGCTGGATTCAATGTCTTCCCTGATAAACATCAATGGCCTCCAATGGTCCAAAGCAGGGTGTCCTCAATTCGGCCAGGAGTTCTAGAAGCTCAATCCAGAGTCACGATTTAAAAAGTTGTGGAGAGCTGGAGTGGGAAAGATGTGAAGGATACAAATGATGAGGTGTGAGACCAAGCATCTTGGTACCAATCTTAGTCCTGATGCAGGGCTGCTGGGTGAAACTGGACAGGTTTCCCTCCATTTCTGGTTTATCAAGTGGTGAAGGCAGAAATGGTGATGGTGCAGACTGATGCTTGCAAACCCGTCACTCTGGCTCAGCTTTAAGTATTTGCTCATTAAGTAAAGCCTGGGTAAGAGTGCAAGAGGGGGTGGGTGTGGTGGCACATGTCTTAATCTGAGTACTCTGTCTGCAGAAACAGATGGATTTCTGTGGGTTTGAGGCCAGGTTGCTATACATAAAACCCTACCTAAAAAAGGAAAGAAATGAAGGAGGCTAGAGAGATTACTCAGGGGTTAATAGTGTTAGCTGCTCTTCCAGAGGACCCCTGTTCAAGTCTCAGCACCACATGGCTGCTCACAAACATCTGTAATTCCAGTTCTTGGGTATCTTACACCCTTTTCTGGCTTCCATAGGAATTGAAGGTACATGCAGACAGACATGCAGGCAAAACACTTGCACTCAAAGTAATAAGTAAATCTTCAAAGAGAACGGAGAAAGGGATGGGTAAAGAATAGAAGAAGAGGGATGAGATGTGGAAGAGAAGAGGGGGATGTCATTTGCATTAGAACATTGCTTACCACTTGAAGCACAATTAATTAAAAACTTAGAGTCCTAAATTGGGGTTCAACCTGAAGATCAGAAAAGCAAAACAGTCATCCACTGGCTCTTACCACCACCTCAGTCTGAAATGGTGATCCTGCCTCCCGGAATCTCAGAAGGAGAACTGTCTTCCCCATTTTATATTCCTCTCTAGAGCTGGGATTAAAGGCATGCACCACCATCATTAGTTTCTATGGCAACTAGTGTGGCTACTGAGATTAAAGGTGCATATTATTATGGCTACTGAGATTAGGAGATGTGTGTTACCATAGTCTAGCATAAGGCTGGCCAGCGGGACTGTTTACTCTCGGATCTTCAAGCATTCCTTATTTACTAAAATGTACTTGAAATGCCCCTGCAACCACGCTTGAAGAAAACTGAAGTGCTTCTCCTGTCATATTGAATAAGGATGTTTTTATCCAATTCAATAAGTGCTCCGTTGTCTGCTCAATCGTTTAGTATTATTTCCCTTTCAAGGAGCCCTCATGGGGTAAGTTTGTTATTTCTAACTTTTCACATGAAGAACGTGGAACTCAGAGAGGTAAGTAGCAGGGTGCCACAGCTCAGCATGACTCAGACAGGGAGTTACCTATAGGTCTGTTTTCTCCAGAGCCCCATTGTGTTGACATATGCTCAGCACCACAAGCCTTAACTAGAGATCATATGCACTACATACACAAATGGTAAGGACCCCTCCACAGACACTCAGAGATACTCAAAGGGATTATTTTGGGATTGCAACCCTTGTCACTCACTGTACCCAGTTGGTAATTTGTTCCAAGGCCCCACATGCAGACTGTGCCCCTCTGAAAGACAATGGTTTTTCCACCTTGACTTTCCTAGTCTGCTGCCAGATTAGGGAAACATTCAGTGTTGGACACGAATTGAAGTCACTGCTTCAAAGTAAAAGCAATGCTTACCACGTGGGAAATCTGGTGAGCAAAAATCAATGACCTGAGTTTCATCACAACCCACATGATAGAAAGTACCCACCCCCACAAGTTGTCCTCTGATCTCTGCATATTCACTGTAACAATCAGGCACCCTACACATACATGCAAATGTATGCACACAATAGCTCAGTGAGTAAAATATTTTCCTCGAAGCACAAGTCTTTATAGTCCATCTCCAAAATTTACCCTTTAAGAGAGGCTGGAGAAGCAGAGATAAGCAGACCCCTAGGTCAGGAAGTTAGCCTGCTGTCCTGAAAAGGTAGGTGGCATCTGAGGAACAAACTAAGGTTGTCTTCTGCCTTCTGCATACATACCCATACCTATAATGGTCTGTCCTGTCCCTTTAAGAGACAGGCCCCGCCCACTCCCTCCCTGGGATCTTCCTTCTGCTTCCAGTCTGAGTTGCTTCCTTTCAGTGTCTCTCCCAAAGAGGTAGCTGCTGCTGCGGCTCCCCTCCTCTCCCCCCTCCTCTCTCTCTCCCTCTCTTTTTCCCCCCTCTCTCTGCTTCTTTCTCCTTGTCCCTTTTCTCCCTTCCTCTCTCCTTTCCCCTTCCCTTCCATAACCCACTAAATAAATATTCAACCTCACTCTGCATGATGAGACTATTCATGACTCTGTTTCTCACCTGCTGCGTGGCTCCCTGCCTGGGACCCACTGCTCCTCGTGGCCCATGGGTCACTCAGGGAACTGCGGCATTTTACATTTCCCATGACATTTGGTGCTCATGACTTGGCCAGGCTCTCTCCACATTCCCTCCCACCCACAAGTGGGCCAGGTGAGGACACGTGGAACTCCAGGATCAGGAACTGGGAATCTGCCTGATCGCTGACATCTATGCACACCAGCAGCTTCAGTGATGAGTTTTCCCCTTCCAGCCAATCACAGCCTTCACGGGTACGGTTGAGCCCTTCACTGACATTCATCTCTGGTTGCTTCCCATAGCTAAAAAGTGATTAGACTACCCAGGGTTGGTCCTCCCACGCTAGCACTGCACACACTGTGTGGTACGTTTGATTTGGGGCCCTGGGGGCCTTGGATTTTTCTTTCTCCTTTCTTTTTCTTTTCCTTTTCTTTACTTCTCTTTTGGACCACTCTTACGTGGTCACTGCTGTGAGAGACTGCTTAGAGTGGCCTCTAGCCTCTGGCTTCTGAGTTGCCCAGACCCAAAACCAGTCAGGCTTCATCCACACCCTGCCTGTAGAGAAGAGACGTTTTCCTAGAGGCTCTGCAGTGTCGCTGTTTCATTAATACCCCACCTGTAGAGAGAGGAGACGTCTGTCCTATGATGTTTTCACATTTTCAGCTATGGTACAAACCCTCATACTATCAGCTGCCTGCCTGTGAATGCTCTGCCTCAAACTATCCCTGCCACCACCACTGCTGGTCCTGCAGAAACCGACAACATTAGTCGGATCCGTGAGGCAGCTGTTTTCAATTCCAGCCTTTGCTCCCTGACACAGCTTGTGGTATGGCAGCTCAGTAACAGTGTGACTCACACCTCTAGGTCTCTCTTGTTATTATGTTTAAAACTCCCAAGGCTCAAAATAATGTGGCTTTTCTATACAACACGTGACTGCCG